>NC_079197.1:55431618-55659118 GCF_029499605.1 Hyla sarda
TACACATCTTCTAAAAGCATAATAAAGACTCATGTGGCATCACAACTCATACTAAAAGCACAAAAATAAACATAGAAAACAAAGAAACTGTATAAAATGCCACTAAACGCATGTGTGATTCCACTTTGGTGGCATCCTCCTTTTTTTTTTTTTTTATATATAACTAGTCTTGCTTAATTTCCCTCCTCTGGTGCAGGGACCCATGCGATCACTGTTCCCTCACATGTTCACCAGTGTATTCTCTCTCCCTTATTACACACACATTAAAGGGGGTACTCCCGCCGTTGGTATCTTGCCGCCTATCCATCCCCCAGCGATCTCCCTGCAGCACCTGGCATTCTCCCTGCAGCACCAGAGGTTCGTTATGTCAAGGCCATGCCCCTTGTGTTGTCACCCGGGGGGGGTGACAACACAAGGGGCATGGCCCTTGACATAACGAACCTCTGGTGCTGCAGGGAGAATGCCAGGTGCTGCAGGGAGATCGCTGGGGGAACACGGAAGTCAATAGGAGGGGGCATGGTGGCGTTGTGAGGGGGTCGTGGCCGTGAGCCCCTGGCGCTGCATCGCTAGTCATCCAGCGCGGAGCAAAGTTCACTCCGTGCACCGGATGACTGGAGTGCCGCAGAAGAGATTGTTGGGGGGGTCCGCAATCAGACATCCTTTGGATAGGGGATAAGATGTCAAGGGGCAGAGTACATATTTAAGGGGAAGGGAGAGACTTTTTGCTCAGGGATGACAGGGCAGAGACCACCCACCCCTGTGGCTACTTAACCAGGCCCTGAGTAAACCCCAGTGTTCCGTGATCTCACCTTGCACTTGCTTCATGCAACAACTTTAAATATTTGACATATAACAAGTCGTCCCACCACTGGGGCCTGTTTCGTTCCATACCACCAGTCTTCTGTTTCGGATGCCAGGTAGAGATGTTGATTTCCCATGGCATGGAGGGAGACGGGTTAGCAAACTGTATGTAACTATGGTTTTTGCTGTGGTGGTGACCTCTCCATCTATTCTATGGGCCCGCTTTCATTTTCAGACCCTTAAGCTGTCCAGTTATGTAATTGCTGAAATTCAGCAAGGAGTTTCCATGGAGTGGATCCATGCCGCCCAGATCCATGCCACTGCTATTTTGTGGAATTTTACTACAGAAATAAGCCATGCAAATAAGTTCCATAATGTGCTTTTCCAAGTGGATTCTGCTGAAAGCATGAACACATTCAACGGGGTAATCCGGTGGGGAAAAAAAAGGTTCTAACCAACTGGTGCCAAAAAGTTAAACAGATTTGTAACATACTTCTATTTAAAAAAATTAAAGGGGTTTTGCATGAATATAAATACAGAGCAAATTTCTTTCAAAAACAGCTCCAGGTCTGTACCTAGGTTGTGTGTGGTATTACAACCTGGCTCCATTCACCACAATGGAACTGAGCTGCAGAACCACACCCAACCTGGAGACAGACGGGGAGCAGTTTTGAAAGAAATGAGCTGTTTTCCTGTTCCTGGATAACCCCTTTAATCTTTCCTGTACTTATCAGCTGCTGTATACTACAGAGAAAGTTCTTTCCAGTCTGACCACAGTGCTCTATGCTGACACCTCTGTCCATGTCAGGAACTATCAGGAGCAGGATAGGTTTGCTATGGGGATTTCTTCTGCGGGCGCTTTAAATCAATGAACTGCAGCGGCTTTTGCGGTGCCATAGACCGCCGCCGCCCGCTTCTCTCCCCCCTGCCTGTCCGGGGGTCCTGAGTCCTATCACCGCGACCACCGCTCCCCGCCGTGCCGCGTCGCACCCCCCACCGCACCGCCCCGGCCCCATTGCCTCCCCCATCCCCGGTTTTATAATTACCTGTTCCCGGGGTCCACTCTACATCTGGCCCCGGTGGCGTCCTCCTGAGCTGTCACTGTGCGCACTGAGAGTAACTGACGATAATGGCCAAAATCGTGATTATCGGCCAAACCGATATTCAGTCGATCCCTATTATACAGCAGCTGATAAGTACTGGAAGGATTACGATTTTTAACTAGAAGTAATTTACAAATCTGTTTAAGGCTGGGTTCATATCACGTTTTTGCCATACTGTTTTCAATCTGTTTTTCTAAAGAAAACCGTATGGCACAAAAACGGATGGAACAGTATGGGAAAAAGTAAACCGTATGCGTTTTTAAACTGTATACTGTTTTTAAAAGTGCATACAGTTCCGTCCGTTTTTATAAAAAAAAATAATAATAATAATAAAAAAAAACACATGTTTTTGATAATTTTGTCAATTTTTTTTTAATGGGAGGGGTGTTGGTTGGGGACTTTAGGATGCAAATGTGCAAAGTAAAAAACGTATAGTTTCCTGTATGGAACTGTATACATATGCGTTTCCCATTGATGTCCATGTTAAAAAAAAACGTGTGCAGTTGCAGTACGATTTTTAAACCGGAGATAAATACGTGGTCAACACAATTTTCAAAATCAGAATTTTTCAGGGACCAGTTATGTTTTAAAGTGGAATTGAAGGGCCTTCATATTAGAAATACCCTATAGATGACCCCATTATAAAAACTGCACCCCTAAAAGTATTCAAAATGACATTCAGTAAGTGTGTTAACTAGGGGTGTGAATCGCCAAGAATTTGGCGATTCGATTCGAATCGCGATACCAGTGTGGCGATTCGATATATCGCGATATATCGCGATACCGTCTAGGTGACGATACATCGCGATATATCGCCCACCTGGGAGCATTCATAGATCCCAATAGACGCCGCTGTCAGCTTTGACAGCGGCGATCTAGTACTCCGGTGCGCACTTTTCTCATGTTATCCCGTCCGGGCTGCAAAATAAAATAAAACGCACTTTATCTTACCTGCCAACGAGCCCGCGGAGCTCCGATACAGGTGTTGGGTCCCCGGGCTGTATTCTTCTTACTTCCTGTTAGGCTGAAGCTCCATGTGACGTGCCGGACTAACAGGAAGTAAGAAGAATACAGCCCGGGGACCTAACACCTGTACCGGAGTGTACCGGAGCTCCGCGGGCTCGTTGGCAGGTAAGATAAAGTGCGTTTTATTAAAAATTCCACATCCCTAAAAATATTTTGAATCGATTCTGTATCGGCAAATGAAAAATCGCGATTATCGCGAGAATCGATTTTTTTCTTACATCCCTAGTGTTAACCCTTTAGGTGTTTCACAGGAATAGCAGCAAAATGAAGGAGAAAATTCAAAATCATAATTTTTTTTTTTACCCTAACATTTTCTTGTTAAAATGTGTAAACTAAATATTTTTTATTTTTTTTTTCACTAAAATACAGTTTCTTTCCCAATTTTTTTTTTTTTACAAGAGGCAATAGGAGAAAATGCCCCCCCAAATTTGTAACCCGATCTCTTCTGAGTATGGAAATACCCCATGTGTGTACGTCAAGTGCACTGCAAGACGCACTACAATGCTCAGAAGGAGCCACATTTGGCTTTTGGAAATCAAATTTTGCTGAAATGGTTTTTGGGGGACATGGCACATTTAAGAAGCCCCTATGGTGCCAGAACAGCAAAAATCAACCTGCATGGCATACTATTTAGGAAGCAACATCCCTCAAGGCATGTAGCAAGGGGTACAGTGAGCCTTTACACCCCACAGGTGTTTGACAAATTTCTGATAAACACCTGTGGGGTGTAAATGCTCACTATAACCCTTGTTACGTTCCGTGAGGGGTGTAGTTTCTAAAATGGGTCACGTGTGGGTGTTTTTTTGTTTTGCATTCGGAACCGCTGTGCCACCCCTGTGCTAATCACCTCAAATGTACATGGCGCTCTCACTCCTGAGCCTTGTACGTCCGCAGAGCATTTTACGTCCACATATTCCGTACAAATTCTGAACAAATTTTGGGGGTCTTTTTTTCCTTTTACCTCTTGTGAGTAGATCCCAACTTTACCTTATCATAAGGGGTAAAAGGAGAAAAAGCCCCCCAAAATTTGTTAGGCAATTTCTCCCGAGTACGGAAATACCCGATATGTGGCCACAAACTGTCGCCTTCAAATACGACAGGGCTCCGAAGTGAGAGAGCGCCATGCCCATTTAAAGGGTAGCTCCACCACCATTTTTTTTTTCTGCCCCTGCCTATTGCCCTTCTATCCCTAACACCCTCCCTGCCTTTAATTTTTAAATTTTTTTACTATTTTAAAAATGGCATTTAGTCTGCCTGGTAGTGTGCTCACTACCAGGCAGACTTCCCCAGCAGGCACCACGTCACTGATGCCTGCTGGGGGCCAACTTCCGCCCTTAGTTCTCCTAACAGGGTGTCTCCAGCTGTTTCACCACTACAACCCCCAGCATGCCCTGACATCTACTGGATGTCAGGGCATGCTGGGAGTTGTAGTGGGGAAACAACTGGAGGCACACCGTGATGGCCGCACAACATCACGCTCCCCGCCGTGCAGCCCGCAACCCCCCCCCCCCCCTCCGGCCCCGTTGCGCCGCTCAACTCCCCCCCCCCCCCCCCCCCTTAGTTCACCTACTCAGTGTCCCTCCAGCTGTTTCCCCACTACAACTCCCAGCTTGCCCTGACATCTATTGGCTGTCAGGGCATGCTGGGAGTTGTAGTGGGGAAACAACTGGAGGCACACCCTGATGGCCCATCCCGCTCCCGCCGCGCAGCCCGCAACCCCCCTGGCCCCGCTGCGCCGCACAACCCTCTACCCCCCCTCCCCTCCCCCCGCAAAAACATTCAGTAACAGACACAACATAGATAATCTTACCTGTCGCCGGGGCCTGCCAGGGAGCCTGTGCGCGTCCTCTTCATTCAAACCGCTCGCTCCCGCCTGTCTGATTGACAGGCGGGAGCGAGCACCGCAGTGAATGTCACTGCCCAATGCATTCGGCCACAATGTCTATTCTCCTATTAGGTTACAGTTCCGTCACAGCATTACGCTGCACACTTTGGCCGGGAGCGGGCGCTTGCTATGAAAACTAGCCGCCCGCAGCACCGGTGATGTGTAGAAAACTGTCTCCTGGTGCTGTGGCCCGTAAGCACTCTCTCCTGATGGCTCCAGAATGCTGTTACATCACCGGCGCTGTGGGCGGCTAGTTTTCATAGCAAGCGCTCGCTCCCGGCCCCAGTGTGCAGTGTAATGCAGTGCCCCTTGCTATGCAAACTAACCCCTTGTGATGGCACTGTAACCTAATAGGAGAATAGGAGAACGGGCACTTGTTTTACTTATACATTGGAATGTTCGCCACCACAGATAAGGAAAATAAAGGGTCCTATGTGCTGGAACCAATCACACAGCGGTCCGAGCGATGACATACAGGAGATAGGCGTGGTGGCCGCGGGCCATAGCCACGCTATCCGACTGTTGCTGGCTGTCTTATAAAGCATTTTTTAGCCATATAAAAGCTGCTAGAAAGCAGTAAAAGGTTTACCTGGAGAGTAATTCTAAAGAATTTTGTTACCCTGTGATTAGTTTATGGGGGTACAAATTTGTGACAGTTGCGCTTCAAGGCCTAAGTAAGGGATTTGCATAGGGACGGATCTGGGTGCAAGAATTCGCCTTGCCTCCGATACCAAAATTAACCTACGGCAGTGTTTCCCAAACAGGGTGCCTCCAGCTGTTGGACAGTCTGGCAATACTGGGAGTTGTTTTGCAACAACTGGAGGCTCCGTTTTAACCCCTTAATGACCACGGGCTTAAATATACATCCTGGTTTGGCGGGACTTCCCGCACCAGGACGTACACTTACGTCCTGTGTATGACCGCGAGCATCGGAACGGTGCTCGCATCATAAACGGCAGGTTCCGACTGCTAGTAGCAGCCGGGGACCCGCCAGTAATGGCCGACATCTGTGATTGCGCGGATGTCCGCCATTAACCCCTCAGATGCCATGATCAATACAGATCACGGCATCTGCGGCAGTGCGGTATTTTGATTGGATGATCGGATCGCCGGTAGCGCTGCCGCGGCGATCCGATCATTCAGCATGGCGGCTGGAAGTCCCCTCACCTGGCTCCGGCCGTCTCCCCGATCACTGATTAATACTGATCAGTGCTGTGTCCTATAGATAGTACTGAACAGTATTAGCAATCAAAGGATTGCTATAAATAGTCCCCTATGGGGACATAAAAAGGGTAAAATTTGAAAAATTTAAAAATAAAAAAATAAAAGTGAAAAATCCCCTCCCCCAATAAAAATGAAAATTGTCAGTTTTTCCCATTTTTACCCCAAAAAGCGTAAATATTTTTTTTTTTTACATATTTGGTGTCGCCGCATGTGGAAATGTCCGTACTATCAAAATATCATGTTAATTATCCCATACGGTGAATGGCGTAAACGTAAAAAAAAATGTTATTCCAAAAATGCTGCTTTTTTTGTCACATTTTATTTAAAAAAAATTTATAAAAAATGATCTAAAAGTTTTATATATGCAAATGTGGTATCGATAAAAAGTACAGATGACGGTGCCAAAAATTAGCCCTCATACCGTCCTATATATGGAAAAATGAAAGTTATAGGTGGTCAAAATAGGGCGATTTTTAGATTACTGATTTTGTACAAAAAGTTTTTGATTTTTTTTTTAAGCGGTACAAAAATATGAAAGTATCTAGCCATAAAAGTATCTATCATTTTAATGGTATTGACCCACAGAATAAAGGACATGACATTTTTACCGTAAAGTGTATATTGTAAAAATAAAACCCTCCAAAATGCGCAAAATTGTGGTTTTCATTTAAATTTCCTCATTAAAAAAAAAGTTTTTGGGATTCGCCGTACATTTTATGGTAAAATGAGAGGTTTCATTACAAAGTACAATTGGTCACGCAAAAAACAAGCCCTTATATGGGTCTGTAGATGGAAATATAAAGGAGTTATGGATTTTAGAAGGCGAGGAGGAAAAAACAAAAACGCTAAAATAAAATTGGCCTGGTCCTTAAGGTGAAAATGGGCTTGGTCCTTAAGGGGTTAAGAAACAGTGTCGTACAAGACATTTTTTATTGGGGGGGGGGGACTGTGTATGGGTATATGTAGTGTTTTTACTTTTTATTTCGGGGTGGGGTGTAGTGTTTTTAGGGTAGATTCACACGGGTGGGGGTTTACAGTGAGTTTCCCGCTGGGAGTTTGAGCTGCAGGGAAAATTTGCTCCATCCCGAACTTGCAGTGAAAAACTCCGAGCAGGCATCCCGGTCCGGTCCCCAACCAGCTAGCGGCGGGGACCTGAATTCCCATGGGCGTATGCATATGCCCCACGTCCTTAAAGGGGCTCTCCGGTGCTTACACATCTGTTCCCATATCCAAAGGATAGGGGAAAAGATGCCTGATCGCGGGAGTCCCGCCGCTGGGGACCCGCGGGATCATGCACTCGCCACCCCCGTTTGTAATCAGTCCCCGGAGCGTGTTCGCTCCGGGTCTGATTACAGGCGACCACCGGGCCGGCGGCGTGTGACGTCATGCCTCCGCCCCCGTGTGACGTCACGCCTCCGCCCCTCAATGCAAGCCTATGGGAGGGGGCATGATAGCTGTCATGCTGACTCCCGCGATCAGGCATCTTATCCCCTATCCTTTGGATAGGGGAAAAGATGTGTAAGCATCGGAGAACTCCTTTAAGGACTCGGAATGCAGGGCGTATGCATACGCCCGGCATCCTGAAGAGGATAATGAGCTACCGGAGTCAAACTGTGACTCCGGTCGCCTCATTTCTGCCCTGTATCCGGTTTTGTGTCCAGACCTAAAACTGGACCTAAACTCTCAGCCTGATCTGGCACCCGTAGGCTGCAATCGTGGTCTGAATACAGCCTTAGAAACATTGATTTGATCTTGACAGATGTTAGAGGATGTAAAGAGTTAATCCTGTGCTTGGGATACTACATCTGTTAGCCGAAAAGTGAAAGTGCCACAGAGACCAGATCTACTCTAGAGGACTCGGAATGGCTGCATGTTACAACTCAGTTGAATGGGCGTTGTGTTTCCACAACTGTAAATTTGCATGCATTTTCCACCAGTGGTAATGACATGATGGGGGACATTCCCACCACAGACTTGGTATATCGATAGAATATGCCATCTGTTATTCCTCATGGAAATTGACAATTGAGTGTTACCATTAGCCTTGTCAGAGCGGAGCGCTGTGTCCCTGTACAGTCAGCACCCAATGGACAGTGTCAGGGTAGGTCAGACAAGCTCAGTCACTAGACTTATGTATTGTCATTGTCAGATTTATCAAACTGTGTGAGAGAAAAATTAGTGATTTTTCCCACAGCAACCAATCACAGCTCAGCTACCGAGCTGAGGTAAAGTGAAAGCTGAGCTGTGATTGGTTGCTGGGGAAAATCACAAATTTTTTTTCTCTCACACAGTTTGTTCAATCTGGGCCACAGTAGCTACCAATCTTGCAGGCTTAGTTTCTATGGGGGGTCACAATTTACACAACAACCTGTATCTCTCCAAAGCTGTTTAATAAAAATGTCACTTTTATTGGGAAATCCGAAGATTTGCAGTAAGCCGATTATTGTCTTTAGCAGTGAGGATGGGAGGTCAGAGGGTGTATGAGGCGAGCGCTCACAGAAGCTTACTGTCTTAAGATTACGGTGGAGAGAGGATACAGTCTCCGCCATCTCGCACGTAACAACGCTAGACCTCATTTTACTTTAGGGTCTCCTATGGAATTGAACTCTTGGATGTATTTCACATTACACGTAATCCACTTATACTAAGTGTTCGGTGTCATGGTCTTTGGCACAAGCTGATATTTTCTCATTTGTATGTGAAGGAGTCTATACACACATCCATGCCATGGCTCTATGACCATATGGTACATAGTCTATGGCAGGTTTAAAGGGGTACTCTGCTGCCCCGGCGTTCGGAACATTTTGTTCCGAACACTTGTAGCAGGTGGTGGGGTCGGGACATCAAGGCCACGCCCCTCCTGACATCACTCCATGCCCCCTCAATGCAAGTCTATGGGAGGGGGCGTGGCGTCCGTCACGCCCCCTCCCATAGACTTGCATTGAGGTGACGTGGTGTGACGTTACGAAGGGCGTGACTGTTACGTCACGACCCCCACCACCTGCACCCAGTGTTCTAAATGTACGTCAGATGCTGCACAGAGATAGCGGGGGTCCCAGCGGCTTGACACCTGCGATCAGACATCTTATCCCCTATCCTTTGGATAGGGGATAAGATGTCTAGGAGCAGAGTACCCCTTTAAGCACAGATTGACTGGGTATGCATGTGTGAACACACTCTTATACACAGGTCTACATATATTATTGGTCTCTGAGGTTTCAGTATGTGTCCTGCATGATTTATGTGTGTAAACTAACACTGTGCCATGTCTCACCAACTCCTTTATGAATGGGTCCTGCTCCTGGCACCCTGGGGAAATGTAGAATTATGTGGTGGGGACTCCCACCAGTGGCTGTCAATATAGTGGACAGCTCTAGTCTTGGGTACCCCTTCAATAAGGCATATGGACTGGATTTTTTACTTAGATTTTTTTGTGCCATCTTCTTTTAAGAATGCATTCCAAGCAGTGCTCTTCTTTTACAAACAACTTAGTTGACTAAAGGCTAAATAATCTTGTTTAAAGCCACTAACAATTTCCTTTGCCTTGCAGTCGGGAAGACCTCCCTCATCACCCGATTCATGTATGACAGCTTTGACAACACGTACCAGGTGATTGTCGTGGATCCTGATCTTTGACGAAGAAGCACTAAAGTTAATGCTCCTTTATTGTTTAGAGATTAAAGTAGCTGGAGGATTAGGTAAAGCGGGCGGCTCTTGTGGAGGCCTCTAATCACCTGTCAAGTCTGTGTTGTCTGGAGATAACTGCTTTGTTTTATGGTTTCTGTGCCAGCTACGGGCAGTTCTCCCTGTGTACACATCCTGATAAAGGAAAAGCAAGCAGCCCAAATCTTAGGTTCAATTATTATGCCTTTTGCATCCCACTAGTTGACTGTGGGTCCTCATGATTCCTGTGTAAAATGTGTGCATTATATAAATTTAGCTAATTTAGGTCAACGCACAATAAATTACTGGTAACCTATTTAGAATATTATTGCTGTACAATGACTATGTTTGAGACGTGCTTGGCTGTAACTCTTACATTCTTGCTACTTTACAGGCTACAATTGGCATAGACTTCCTTTCAAAGACCATGTATTTAGAGGACCGCACGGTGAGTGATGAATTCCTTTCTCGATTACTCTCGTGTTCTTATTGTATGTCTTGTTGCTATGACCATGATCGACTACAGATTGTTGATAAAACAGAAGGTTGGAGAAAGGTGTGGAAGGTTTAGTGTAATGCTGACACTGGGCATTTTCTTCCCATTATACATATTTGGACTCTCTTTAAATGGGTATTCCAATCTAAAGAATTTTGACATACTTATGGCATATGCCATAAATGCCTACTAAGTGAGGTCACACTTGTCGAGAACCTCCGTGCAGGATGGGCCATTTGGATCTATTGAGGTCTACGAAAGTTACAGGAAAACTGTAGCAACAGATAAGTTAGTTTCTCTGTGCGGCCCCTTAAAGCACAACTGTCATGAAGTTGGGGGCATATAAACTAACCATAGCCTGTGTATTTGCTGTCACTGACGGTGGAATAGGCATGGCCAGGGATTTGCTATGTCATCCTGATGCCACAACTATCCCCTATACCTCAGTGCTGGGACTGCTGTGTGATTGACACAGGTCCCAGCACATGCGCCCCTTTGATTTTTATGCGTGCATCGACCGACAGGATTTTACACAGCAAGCTCTGTATCCCCCGGCCAGCACTCGTTCCTGCTTTCTGATATCGCTGCCGGTATAGGTATAATGCTAGAGGCAGGGAGTGAGTGAGCTCTCTAGCATTGGACAGAGATGTGAAACAACGAGAGCGTGCGCTTTTTGGGGAAGCGATTACAGTGCTCTTGTCCTCTTCTTTGTGTGTGCCTGCATTCACTAGAGGCAGAGAGCTCACTCGCTCCCTGCCTCTAACATTGTACCAGCAGCGATATCAGACAGCAGGAGCGAGTGCTGGCCTGGGGAGCCAGCGCTTGCTTTTTAAAATCCTGTTGATCGGCGCACACATAAAAATCAAAGGGGGTGCATGCGCTGGGACCTGTGTCAATCACACAGCAGTCCCAGCGCTGAGGTATAGGGGATAGACGTGGCGGCAGGAGGGCATAGCGAACCCTTGGCCACGCCTATCTGACTGTCAGTGACTCCAAAGAAGAGTGTTTTTTTGTGGTAATTACAACTGGAATAAAGAAGTTAAAAGTAATGCTGGATTAATAGTCTACACACAATACACAGACTATGGTTAGTATATATTCCCCAGACTTCATGACAGTTGTGCTTTAATATGTGCCAAATGGGCAATATGGCAGTCATATGAACAAAATACAGGTATGTGGCCTTTAGTATATTGGCCATATTTTGATTTATGGCCAGTCTGTGAAAATGACTTTGGGAATCTTTGAGTTACTTTTTAGGGGCTGTATACTAAAGAGAAAGCCAAAAAAGAAATGCATTTCCTGTGATGTCATGACCACAGTGCTCTCTGCTTACCTCTGCTGTCCATTTTAGGAACTGTCCAGAGAAGAAGAAAATCCCCATAGCAAACATATGCTTCTCTGGACAGTTCCTAAAATGGACAGCAGAGGTCAGCAGAGAGCACTGTGGTCAGGACATCACAGGAAATGCATTTCTTTTTGGATTTCTCTTTAGTATACAGCCCCTAAAAAGTAACTCAAAGATTCCCAAAGTCATTTTCACAGGCTGGCCATAAATCAAAAACCCGATCCAGTGATAGCGCTCCAGTCTGTCCCAGTACCTGTGTTAATTTACCCTATTGAAGCATCCTAACTGCTGTGCTGGTGGCGTTCCGGACACACTGCAGCATCAGCGACTGTGTTTGGTGTTTAAAACGTCATTAGGAGAGCTGTGACAGTGCTTAAGTGAGCAGAGGCAGCAGGGTAGACCAGGGCTGGATCAGCCAAGATGACTATGCAGTTTGTTTTGTAAGATGAATGTTATTCTAACTGACCCACTAATAACAGGCAGTCTGACTGCTGGGACTCCCCAGCAATCTCCAAAATGGAGACAGTCTTCAATGAAGACTTCCGAAGATAGCCAAGCACAGCGTTTAGCTTTTTTCAGTCGCTCTTATAGAAAATGAAAGGAGTGGCATGCCACTGCTACTCCATTTTTTGGGGGGAAACCAGTTTGTTCTCAGAGGAAACTGTTCCCCATGGTGGAGATCATAGGGGGTCCCAGCAGTCAGACCCTCCATGATCAGATAGTTATCACCCATCCTATGAAAAGGGGGTAACTTGAGTTCATGGGAGAGACCCTTTAATATATTGTGGTCCGTATTGCATCATGTGTTGACATATATTCTATGCTTATGCATACAGAATTCATTGCAGCTAGATCTTACTGTTTTTTCCCCTGCTGTACCTCCACAGTAACTACAGTAGTAATGTAGTGTTTTATGTACGATATCTAATTTATTTTGATGGCTTATAACTGTGTATGGGATCACTTCAATACCAGTAGATAACTGCTTTCTTAGACCTTTCTCTAGGTCACTTTTCTACAGTTTGCTAATGTTCCCTCCTTTATAATATCTGTCCCTTCTGTTTCTCTTCCTGCCTTCATTGGCCTGGTACCAGCAGGTGCGGCTGCAGCTCTGGGACACCGCCGGACAGGAACGTTTCCGCAGTCTGATCCCCAGCTATATACGGGACTCCACAATTGCTGTTGTTGTTTATGATATTACAAGTGAGTAATATTGGAAAAACTTTAATCTGATACAGAGAACGTATCGCAAACACTAGATGTAAACAGACCCTTATTATTTAGGTTTAAATGCATTCACTTTCAATACCTTCTACATCGTCTCCTTATCTCTATTTGGCTAACCATTTGAAAAACATTTTTTTTTGCAGAGTTGTCATAGTTGAAGATTACCTAAAGAAAAATGTTAAATGCTAACCCACCCTCACTTACTGGACTTTGGGGGGAGATTTATCAATACCTGTCCAGAGGAAAAGTTGCAGAGTTGCCCATAGCAACCATTGACATTGCTGCTTTCATTTTTCAGAGGCCTTTTCAAAAATTAAAGAAGTAATCTGATTGGTTGTTGTGGGCAACTCAGCAACTTTCCCCTGGAGATGTTTTCAGAAATCTCCCACTTTGTCCATGCCTGTGCTTCAGTTTAGACAAAAGTTATGATCTAAGCTCTCTCCTGTCTGATAGCACTCCTCTGTGCTCTCTCCTGTCTGATAGCACTCCTCTGTGCTCTCTCCTGTCAGCAATCCTATGTGCTCTCTCCTGTCTGATAGCACTCCTCTGGGCTCTCTCCTGTCTGATAGCACTCCTATGTGCTCTCTCCTGTCTGATAGCACTCCTCTGGGCTCTCTCCTGTCTGATAGCACTCCTCTGGGCTCTTTCCTGTCTGATAGCACTCCTGGGCTCTCTCCTGTCTGATAGCACTCCTCTGGGCTCTCTCCTGTCTGATAGCACTCCTCTGGGCTCTCTCCTGTCTGGATAGCACTCCTCTGGGCTCTTTCCTGTCTGATAGCACTCCTCTGGGCTCTCTCCTGTCTGATAGCACTCCTCTGGGCTCTCTCCTGTCTGATAGCGCTCCTCTGGGCTCTCTCCTGTCTGGATAGCGCTCCTCTGGGCTCTCTCCTGTCTGGATAGAGCTCCTCTGGGCTCTCTCCTGTCTGGATAGAGCTCCTCTGGGCTCTCTCCTGTCTGGATAGCGCTCCTCTGGGCTCTCTCCTGTCTGGATAGCGCTCCTCTGGGCTCTCTCCTGTCTGGATAGCGCTCCTCTGGGCTCTCTCCTGTCTGGATAGCGCTCCTCTGGGCTCTCTCCTGTCTGGATAGCGCTCCTCTGGGCTCTCTCCTGTCTGGATAGCGCTCCTCTGGGCTCTCTCCTGTCTGGATAGCGCTCCTCTGGGCTCTCTCCTGTCTGGATAGCGCTCCTCTGGGCTCTCTCCTGTCTGGATAGCGCTCCTCTGGGCTCTCTCCTGTCTGGATAGCGCTCCTCTGGGCTCTCTCCTGTCTGGATAGCGCTCCTCTGGGCTCTCTCCTGTCTGGATAGCGCTCCTCTGGGCTCTCTCCTGTCTGGATAGCGCTCCTCTGGGCTCTCTCCTGTCTGGATAGCGCTCCTCTGGGCTCTCTCCTGTCTGGATAGCGCTCCTCTGGGCTCTCTCCTGTCTGGATAGCGCTCCTCTGGGCTCTCTCCTGTCTGGATAGCGCTCCTCTGGGCTCTCTCCTGTCTGGATAGCGCTCCTCTGGGCTCTCTCCTGTCTGGATAGCGCTCCTCTGGGCTCTCTCCTGTCTGGATAGCGCTCCTCTGGGCTCTCTCCTGTCTGGATAGCGCTCCTCTGGGCTCTCTCCTGTCTGGATAGCGCTCCTCTGGGCTCTCTCCTGTCTGGATAGCGCTCCTCTGGGCTCTCTCCTGTCTGGATAGCGCTCCTCTGGGCTCTCTCCTGTCTGGATAGCGCTCCTCTGGGCTCTCTCCTGTCTGGATAGCGCTCCTCTGGGCTCTCTCCTGTCTGGATAGCGCTCCTCTGGGCTCTCTCCTGTCTGGATAGCGCTCCTCTGGGCTCTCTCCTGTCTGGATAGCGCTCCTCTGGGCTCTCTCCTGTCTGGATAGCGCTCCTCTGGGCTCTCTCCTGTCTGGATAGCGCTCCTCTGGGCTCTCTCCTGTCTGGATAGCGCTCCTCTGGGCTCTCTCCTGTCTGGATAGCGCTCCTCTGGGCTCTCTCCTGTCTGGATAGCGCTCCTCTGGGCTCTCTCCTGTCTGGATAGCGCTCCTCTGGGCTCTCTCCTGTCTGGATAGCGCTCCTCTGGGCTCTCTCCTGTCTGGATAGCGCTCCTCTGGGCTCTCTCCTGTCTGGATAGCGCTCCTCTGGGCTCTCTCCTGTCTGGATAGCGCTCCTCTGGGCTCTCTCCTGTCTGGATAGCGCTCCTCTGGGCTCTCTCCTGTCTGGATAGCGCTCCTCTGGGCTCTCTCCTGTCTGGATAGCGCTCCTCTGGGCTCTCTCCTGTCTGGATAGCGCTCCTCTGGGCTCTCTCCTGTCTGGATAGCGCTCCTCTGGGCTCTCTCCTGTCTGGATAGCGCTCCTCTGGGCTCTCTCCTGTCTGGATAGCGCTCCTCTGGGCTCTCTCCTGTCTGGATAGCGCTCCTCTGGGCTCTCTCCTGTCTGGATAGCGCTCCTCTGGGCTCTCTCCTGTCTGGATAGCGCTCCTCTGGGCTCTCTCCTGTCTGGATAGCGCTCCTCTGGGCTCTCTCCTGTCTGGATAGCGCTCCTCTGGGCTCTCTCCTGTCTGGATAGCGCTCCTCTGGGCTCTCTCCTGTCTGGATAGCGCTCCTCTGGGCTCTCTCCTGTCTGGATAGCGCTCCTCTGGGCTCTCTCCTGTCTGGATAGCGCTCCTCTGGGCTCTCTCCTGTCTGGATAGCGCTCCTCTGGGCTCTCTCCTGTCTGGATAGCGCTCCTCTGGGCTCTCTCCTGTCTGGATAGCGCTCCTCTGGGCTCTCTCCTGTCTGGATAGCGCTCCTCTGGGCTCTCTCCTGTCTGGATAGCGCTCCTCTGGGCTCTCTCCTGTCTGGATAGCGCTCCTCTGGGCTCTCTCCTGTCTGGATAGCGCTCCTCTGGGCTCTCTCCTGTCTGGATAGCGCTCCTCTGGGCTCTCTCCTGTCTGGATAGCGCTCCTCTGGGCTCTCTCCTGTCTGGATAGCGCTCCTCTGGGCTCTCTCCTGTCTGGATAGCGCTCCTCTGGGCTCTCTCCTGTCTGGATAGCGCTCCTCTGGGCTCTCTCCTGTCTGGATAGCGCTCCTCTGGGCTCTCTCCTGTCTGGATAGCGCTCCTCTGGGCTCTCTCCTGTCTGGATAGCGCTCCTCTGGGCTCTCTCCTGTCTGGATAGCGCTCCTCTGGGCTCTCTCCTGTCTGGATAGCGCTCCTCTGGGCTCTCTCCTGTCTGGATAGCGCTCCTCTGGGCTCTCTCCTGTCTGGATAGCGCTCCTCTGGGCTCTCTCCTGTCTGATCAGGATATAAAAGGTGTCCATATAAAAAAATATATATATATAATTATTTTTTTTTTTTTTTGTGGCCTGGGTGCAGAGACCCCCTAAAACTACTAATAAGAACAGGCAGCAGCAGTGAGCTGAGTGCTATGATTTATTTGTTAGTCATTGCTCAGCTTTAGGCACCCTTTAAGACCATCCGCACCAAATGACTGAACCCTTACATGTTATGTAAAAATTAGTGCAAAAGAAATGTGAAGCTATGGCAGTTGTGTTCCAGCTCTTGTGTTGTGTTCCAGCACATGGTGTACAGTGCCAGGCAACAATACTGTGCTTGTAAGGGGGTTCACGGCTCAGTATTTTATTCTCCTCCATAATCTAGCCTTTGATAGCAGATGATGAACTTTTATTTCCTTTGTCAGATATCCTATGAAACGATGGGGAGAGTTATCAAAACTTCTGTAGAGGAAGAGTGTTGCAGTTGCCCATAGCAACCAATCAGATCACTTCTTTCATTTCTAAAAAGGCCTCTGAAATGAAAGAAGTGATCTGAAGCACTCTGGCTGCTATGGGCATATGTACTACTCTCCCTTTACACAGGTTTTGTTTAATCTCCCCCATAGTTGTTTTTTTTTTGTCTTTATTAAAGGACATCTGAAGCAAAATACAACTTATCCTGTGGATAGGGGATAAATGTTTGATCGCTGGCGGTCCGACCGCTTGGACCCCCGCGATCTCCTGCAAAGGTCCTCGGCTCTGCCGCAACTCTCCCATGCAGGAGGCATGCTGACCGCAGCATGATGTCGTGGCCGACACGCCTCCTCCGTGTAATTCGATGGGAGAGGCGGGGTGGCAGCGTTCATGCCTCTCCCATGGAACTGTAATGGGGGCATACTCTTCGCCCTCAGAGAGGTCGACGCTACGCGCATTGGATGCTCACATAGAGCGGCAATGTGGGGCCCCATTTGGGAGCTCGCGGGGGGTCCCTGCGGTCAGACCCCCCAGCGATCAAACACTTATCCCCTGTCCTGTGGATAGGGGATAAGTTATATTTTGCTACAGATGTCCTTTTAGCCATATGACACCTGTATGGGCCTATATTTTATAGATGTGTACAATATGGATTCATACAGCTGCATACATAACTCAATTGGCATCTTTCACACCATAAAGTGGTTATCTTGTACACAGCTCCTCTCCATACTCCTGTTGCATATTGGCCCCCACCTTGTTGCCTCATGTTTGCATGTTCTTCCTGTAGGTCTATTGGCTTCCTATGAAACTGGCCCTTACAGTATCTGAGAAATTAGATGAGCTTTCTGTAGAGAAGGGACTGAAATGAATGGTGACAATAACATACAGCGCTGTGAAACATGTTGGTGCTTAATAAATGACACAATATTTTAATATTTTGACACTAAATAGTTATATGGATGCTGGTTTAAATGGTACCTGTTCCCATTAATAAAATGTTATCTATTATAGATTTGCCTACTGTATTTGAATTACTTGTATGATCTACTTCTTCATAATATTTAGTTACTTTATGTGTTAAATTAACCCCTTGGCCACCACCTACAGTCCTGCTAGCAGATTGTCTCCTGCAGAAGCCTGGCAGGAAAAAAAAGTCAGGAAATGCAGGTGGGACCTCAGCTGACCACATTGTATAGAACTGAATATTTCAGCTCCGTTTCCCATTGAGCTAAGCTAGACTGTAGAGCAGAGTTCCCAAACAGGGTGCCTCCAGCTGTTGAAAGACTACAACTCCCAGAAAGCCTGGACAGCCAAAGGCTGTGAGCGTTGTAGTTTTGCAACAGCTGGAGGCACCCTGTTTGGGAAACACTGCTGTAGATGATGCCTTCAGTGCATGGTGCTAAATATTGTGCTGGATATTTCGGATCCCTTTTTCATCTGCTGAGCTATGCTGACACACTGTAGAGTTAAAGGGTACCTCTCATCAAAAAAACTTTTGATATATTATAGATTAATGTATGCAGAATAACTTTACAATAGCATGTTATTAAAAATATGCTTCTTTCTATTTAATTTTCCACTTTGAAGAAATGACCACTAGGAGTCTCCCTACCAGTCCTGGCAGCAAGCATATCAGACTCATGCTGGAGTCCTAAACCCTACGAGCTGCCAGTCTGCTTTGTTCACAAAGGAGAACACTCAGAGCTGCCAGCCTGCTTTGTTCACAGCCTGTTTGGCTGTGAACAAAGCAGGCTGGCAGCTCTGAGTGTTTAGGACTCCAGCATGAGTCAGAAATGCTTGCTGCCAGGACTGATCGGGAAAAATACAATAGAAAGAAGCATATTTTTCCTTAACATGCTATTGGAAAGTTATTCAACATTCATTAATCTAAAATATATCAAAAGTTTATTTGATGAGAGGTACCCTTTAATTTAGGCTATGTTCACACTGCAGAATTTCCTTATAATTCTGCATGAATTTCTAGCCAATACACTTCAATGAGATTCCGCAGTCCCATTCACACTGCAGACGTTCAGCAGCTAAAATCCCTGCATTCCTCACTCCACAAAAAGTCTTTTCTTATATTTTTTGCGGAATCCTATTGAAGTGGATAGGGGTTTAAATTCCTGTGAGGAATACATGCCACAAAAGTTCTGCACAAATTACACAAATGTTGAAAAGATGTAGAATTCAAGCCAAATGGACGCGGAATACATGCAAACATGCCGAAACTCTGCCATGTGAACATAGCCTTAGAGTTCTGAGCTAAGGGGGGTGTGCGCGCGCGCGATCTCAGCCAATCATAGCTCATCTCACACTGAACTGCTTTAGGCTGTGTGTTCAGAGCAGATTCAGATGATGTCATGTTTGCTGGGTGACGCCCCTTCCCAGTCTGTGGAGCTCAGTGAGACTGAGCAGAAGATACAGCACAATATCAAGGTAGAAAACTAAAAAATAAGGGCAGGTGGTGGTTTATTATGATGGGGGGGAGTAAACTGGGAGGATTAACATCATATCAGGATCATGACGGGTCATCTTTAAAGCAATTTTCAGTAGGAATTGATATTACTATTGATGAGATTCTCTGTTGGGCTTTATAATATGTAGACTCTGAGCAGATATAAGTATATAGATATATACTGTCCAATTTATCAAATTTAAAAGTTCCTACAGTATTGTTTTTATGGTTGTCATGTAGATCTGAACTCCTTCCAGCAAACGTCCAAATGGATCGATGATGTTCGAACAGAAAGAGGAAGTGATGTCATAATCATGCTTGTGGGGAATAAAACTGATCTGGCAGATAAGAGGTAACTGCACCTGGCCAGGAGGACATGGTCACTCTGTACCAGCCTATTGGACTAGAGGAAGTTTTAAGTTACTGTTTTTTGCTTCATTGTTTGAACATTTATTATTATTATTATTATTTTTTTTCTGTTCAGACTTTGTATTCAGCCATGGCGAAGATATTTCTAAGTAAAGCGCTTTTCAGCCTGATGTCTTTTTAATGGCTTTCCTATGGAAAAAGTTCCCTAATCACTATTAGAAACTGGTTTATATGTGCAATTCTGAATTGTCTGAAAACCTTTATAGAAAAAATGAAGCTTTAGATGGCACTTAATATCAGTGGGCATCCTGACAAATATTCTTTACTGCAGCAGTTTATAAAGGCTAATAGAGTGCAAGCTTGTGGGCTTCCCGTCTATTACCCCCACTTATGGAGTATAAAGAGGGCTGTTCTATACTAGTCACTACACTGGTATTCCAAACAGGGCTTCTACTTGTTTTTTACTTCTGGTTTGGAATACTTTGTCTAAAATATTAGGCCTAAATAGATTTGGCACTAATTACAATTATAAAAGTTACATCAATAGCTTTACCTGATTTACTTGTTTTTTCTGACTGCTTCAGCACATCATTCTGAACAGCTTGTTCTTCTGTAGAGTTGTAAGGCTATTTTCACATCACATAAGTGGTGACCATTTGCTGTATGCATCAGGAATCTACTGGCCTATACAGCAAATGTACCCATAGCCCTGATTGGAGGCCAGAAAAGTGTTATTTTGGCCTCCATTTGGATGGCTTCCAGCAGGGTTTGCGTTTTCCTGTTAGATGGAATAACGCAGACCTCTGCACTATTTCATAGAGCAGTGTTTTCCAACCAGGGTGCATCCAGGTGTTGCATAACTACAACTCCCAGCATGCTGGGATTTTTAGTTTTGCAACAGCTGGAGGCACCCTGGTTGCGAAATCCTGCCATAGGGCAATGATCTATGGCATCCATCATTGCTATACAGCCTATGTTGGCGAGTTCCCCCAAAGTCTGCACGCACACCACAGAAACATGGTGCGTAAAAGGGCCCCCAAACAAGCAAACACTTGTTAGTTGGCTGATCACATCTTTTTGCAGCCTATAAAATCCTTATCGGTCCCCTTTGCCCTGTCTAAACTGGAGATGCACTGCTGATATTGATGAATTTGGGTTTGCAGAAATGATCCAGCGATTGTCAGAGCCTGGTGAGGACTCGGCAAATGAGCACCCAGGACTGATCACCGAAATCAGCTGCTGTTATCTGTACATCAGGTGCCGTCTAAAGGGGTCCTTATCCTTAGTCATAAACAGTGGATGCACAGACAAAACTTCCAATGTCTTTTGAATGGCTTTCCTATGGAAAGAGTTCCCTGATCACTTTCAGAAACTGGTGTTTGTGTACAATTTGGATTTTTTTTTTTCCTGCAATCTTTATTATAAATCAACAACAAAAACGTGGTCTCAAATGGCTGGAGGTGCTCTACCCCAAATGCAGTTGTACAATTGTGCATGTATGCGGGGGGAGCAGATCCTGCCCTTGTGGTCTGTTGCTAGGGGCGATCCCCAGCATAAAATGCATACAATAGGGGATGCCTGCAGCGGACTACAAGAGTCACAATAGAATCCTACACCAGATAGACGGTGTGGATGTGTAACAATTAGAATAATACAGGAATGTAGGTGCACTACTGTGGTAGATGTAAATAATGACATTGGCTATCCCTCAACACTGATGTTAAAATTGAGACATTAGCCAGTATATCCTTGTATAAAGGACATACCAGAGCCCGCACACCAACGCCAAGGTTTCTCAATCTTTATTATAAACCCAAGAACTGCTTAAAGTTCAGAATATATATATTTTTTAATTGCCGTTCATGATTTAAAGTGTACCTATTGTCACACAAATTTCCTGCAAGACTTCATACAGCCCTCCAGGCACTGTGCTCGAACCTTGCATTAGGCGCTTCAAACTAGTGCCTGTCTATGACGTTGGCACTCATTTAAAGTAAGCATTGCGCCATGTCAGTGTTTCACAACCAGGGTGCCTCCAGCTGTTGCAAAACTACAACTGTGTCTGGGCATGCTGGGAGTTGTAGTTTTACAACAGCTGGAGAGGTCCTAGTTGGGAAACACTGTGACGTGTAATAGAGCCCTTCAAATGGAACCCCCCCTTTTTACTATTTGCAATGGCAAAGAAAAATAAGCATATAAAGATCAAGTAACATCAATTTTATTGAACATAACTGCATCACAAAAACATACATTTAAAATCAATTAAGAGGACATAATAACAAGACACATCTGCAAAAGTGCAGAAAAAGAGGTCTACTAAGTGAATCAAATTACATATGGAAGCTGAACAGGCATGCAACAGTATAAATAGTAAGCCCACTAATGTTGCAGTAAAGGGTCAAAAGACTTTACATACATACAATGCAGTGCTAGGGGGATACAATATATCACCTAGTGGAAAAGAGCAGGACCTCCAACACCACCCAACGTTTCGCGCTAATGGCTTCTTCCGGGGCGTTTTACTATTTGCCAGATTACTTTATTACTGCAGAATTTATTTAGTTTTTTGTTTGTTTTCTTGGGAACTGAGGAGGTTTTTGAACATTTACAGTTAGTCTGCAAACAGGTCAAAAGAAACTTCATGCTTTTGGGTGAGGAAGATGCTATATAACCTATTACAAATGTTGTGTTCGCATGTGCTGCTATTATATGGGAAAAATGCTTTGCTTTATAGCAATAGGTACACTTTATCTTCATGTTTTCACGTTACTTTATTTATTTTGTACATCTTTTATTTTTCCCCCCATCAGTCTTTTTAAATAAATATTTAATATACAAGGAGCACCATTGTCATGTACTTGTATTGTCATATACTTATGCACTTTTTTGTTCCATTTTAATTTGCTCACTTTCTTAGTTCTTATATTATTTTATTTATTATTTCTCCATACTTTATTTTGATTTGCTCTGATTTTGTTTCCGTTCATCTGGTTTTGTTCCATTGCTGTAGACAGGCTTCTGTTCAGAGGGCGAGAGGCATCTCGGCGACTGAATGTCTTGTATATTGAAACAAGTACTAAACCAAGATGTTTTGGCACAAAGGTACGTGTCTTACTGCTGAAGGCTACAAGTAGCAATCCTCACTATGGGCACTATTGCTCTCTTTCCTCTTGCAATTAAAATGCATTGTCAAGGGCAGCTATTCCTTAGAGAGAATAGTAGGGGTGCTGCAGTCTGGCAAACAAAAGGTGCAAGCTTACCACCATACGTGCTTATCTGACCAGCTAGGTCTTCAGCAGTTAATTGTGTTCTGATCAATGCTGTGAATGTGTTTATGAAACGTTAGGAAAATCTTTATTTAATTCAGTCTAAATTTTTCTTATGTCACTTATGTTTAGTGATGTTAACAATAAGTATAGGCATTCTTCATTTATTTTGTAATATATCTTTTCAAATAGACAAATCACCACTGAGGAGGGAGAACAAAGAGCCAAGGAGCTCAGTGTCATGTTCATTGAAACCAGTGCCAAGACGGGCTACAATGTGAAGCAGGTAAGAACTGTCGCCTCAGCAGTGTGTTCTGCTGCTTTCTCCATTTTGGCTATTAGTCAGGACTTGGGGGATTTTCTTTTAGAACCTAAAGCGAATCAGTCACCAAAACTGACCCTCATAATGTAGCCCCTTAAGCACATACTTATTACTATGCTATTTACTAGCATGCCTTCATTTTCTGTTATTGTGGCTAAAAAGAAGCACAAAATTACTTTGTTAGTTTATCCAGTGTATGGAGGCGAAGGCAGTGTGTCCAGAGCTGCACCGATCCTACACACCCCTTTCCCAGACATCACAGGCCTTTGCCCTGCGTGTGTGGTGTGTGCGACAGTACTGAGGTTTCTGGCACATGTGCAGTCGGCTGGCACGCTTGTCACAGTCAATAGAGAGGTCGCTCATTTGACTGACTTTGGTGTGCTAGGAACAGCCTCCACACCCAGCCAACTGCGCGTGTGCCAGAAACCACCAAACTGGCGCATGTGCAGACTACACACAGGGCTGCTGTCAATCGGGTAGACCTGTGTGTCAATTAAAGGCTGGTAACATCTGGAAGAAAGTCATGTCGGATTGACACAGCTCCGGCGCAGCTGGCCCCTCCTCCAGAACACTGGTAATGTATTGCATTTCCCCCCCCCCCCCCCCCTTTTTTTGGTATCCACAATATAAAATAAAGGTATGTTAGGACATAGCAAAGTAAGATATTAAGTTAAAGCACATCTGTCTCCCAAACTGACCCCTGTGATTAAAGGACATCTGCAGTGCTGGGCAAAAAAACTTTTTTTTACCTCATTTAATAGGTCTTTGAAAGACCTTTCCAACGATGTCTCCCCCATCAAAATTGGCCCAGTATTTCTCTCGTTATCAGCACACGAATTACGGAGGAGAAGTGAAAATAAAACTACATCTCCCATCATGCCTTGTGCCTACTTCCTGTAAGCTGCTGCCCTCCCCCTGTTCTATCCCCCGAGCAAATTATTATATTGTAACGCCCACATCTCCCTTCCCTATGCATACACCCTCCCCTTCTGCTCATCTCCCCCTCCCCATGCTGGCTCCTGTCCAGTGATGAAGCAGCTGCCTCCGTGCTCACTGTAGTGTGGGCACTGGAGAGTGGAGAGTGAAAGTAAAAATGGTAAAAAAACATAATTGTTTGTCTATAAAACTGTCCTGATAGGGGTCCCTCCATCTTTTTCACAACTACAACTCCAAGCATGCCCAGTTATTTTATATGCTGTTCGGGCATGCTGGGAATTCCAGTGGTGCCTCCAGCTGTTGCAAGACTACAAATCCCAGCATGCCCTGTCAGCTTTCTGCTGTTTGAGTGTATAAAGGAGTTGTAGTTCACCAACACCTCTACTGTATCAGGAGACTCCTGGGTGTTGTAGTTCACCAACACCTATATTGTATCTCTGTAGTCTCCTGGGAGTTGTAGTTCACCAACACCTATATTGTATCTCTATAGTCTCCTGGGTGTTGTAGTTCACCAACACCTATATTGTATCTCTGTAGTCTCCTGGGGATTGTAGTTCACCAACACCTATATTGTATCAGGAGTCTCCTGGGAGTTGTAGTTCACCAACACCTCTATTGTATCTCTGTAGTCTCCTGGGAGTTGTAGTTCACCAACACCTCTATTGTATCTCTGTAGTCTCCTGGGGGTTGTAGTTCACCAACACCTCTATTGTATCTCTGTAGTCTCCTGGGAGTTGTAGTTCATACACCAGTGTTTCCCAACCAGGGTGCCTCCAGATGTTGCAAAACTACTACTCCCAGCATTCCCTGGTTGGGAAACACTGGCATACACACACATAACAGGGACTACAACTCCCAGCATGTGTCATTCAGTAATCCCCCTCCCCCCCCCTCACACACAGAATCATCTCCAGTATGATATTTATTCCCTGTAGTCTATATACCACCAGCCCGTGCAGTGTAATATGTCTCCTTCACACACACGTCCTCCCCTCCCCCTCCCTGCTCTGTGGTTTGCTCTGTGTTTCCCCCATGAAAACTTGAAACCTCCCCGTGATAAGTGAGGTCCTGTGTAGACAGAGCAGGGGAGGGGGGAGGAGCTGTGGACGTCCTCATTCTCCCCCTGCTTGAATCTCACAGATAGGGGCGTTTCTGAGGATGAGCCTATGGCTGCCTCAGAAAGCACCCGCTCATGCATATGCATAAGCAGGGAGGACCTGACAGAGGCTAGGGGGGAGCACAAACACTGCTGGGAGGAAGAGATCTCCGTCCCCAAGATGGCGGCTGCAATGTAATGAATAGGGGACGGACGCAGGACTACTGGGCTATGCTGGCAACTCTAATATCTCAGAAACGGCTGCATATAGGTAAATAGAACTAATTGACTGAATTGTATAACTTTTGTTTGGGGAACATTTGGGCAGGGATTTTTGACCACTACAGTTGTCCTTTAAGCCCTATATGCACATACTTCCTACTATGCTGTAACACTGTTTTAAAAGCTGCATAATAATGCCAATATTAAATTATATACAATGTTTATCAGTTCAGAATGTATAGAAAATTACTACTTGAGAAAATATATTTAAGTATCAAATCACCTAAAGTGCTACATAAACATATTTTTACATTTTATCTGTACATGTTGAACTAATAAAAGTTGTATGTAAGGCTAATTTCACACTGCCGTTGCCCCCTGTCAAGAATGACCGTTAGTCTCTTTTTTTTTTTCCTCCCACCCCCCCCCCCCCCCCCCCTGACTTTAACGGTCGTTCTTATAACTGGGAGCAACGTCAAACAACGGATCCCGGCGGCTCCAATTTAGTATTATGGGAGGCCGCTGGGCGCCGTTATGAATAGTGGGAGAAAAAGACGGCACATGCTGTAATTTTTTTCCCGTTATTCTGCCCGGCAGTATGAAAGGGGCCTTATTTAATTTTTGATATTATTGTGCAGCTTTTAACACCATGTTACAGCCATGAGGACAGTGTACATCTACACGGTTACTGATTAACTTGCTATTTGCTAATGTTTACATCTTTCTATGGGGCTGTACATTTGGTTCATTATCCATCCAGACTGTTTTAACAGCGGTAAAATAAAACCATCTGAGGGATTTAAAGATTTTTAGAACAAAGCTATGCAAACATTATGGGTGCTTTTCCCTATTGCCTTATGACGGCACCCATGCAGAGACCACATCCTTCATGGGACAGAAAACAGGAAGAAGAATATGCTTAAAGCAAAGAACTTCTCCAGTTTTGTTTCCTGCCCTTTGGATTAAGGAAGCTGCAGCAAGGTCTGCGTAGGCTGCAGGACCCTGTGTGAGTGGGGACCAATGGGTTCCACAGGGGTGTGGAAATAAAAAAAAAAATACTTGTTCAAGGGACTAAAACGGAGCAGAATCTACTTGTCCCTCATAACAATCCACTTGTCCTGGTACAAAATAATTTTAACCCAAATAGTATGTAAATAAAAACTTGATGTCACCCCATTAGGTGGATAGGGTCCTTGATAAGTAAGTCCGCCCCATCAAAGGAATACTGCAGTGCAAAATAACTTATCCTGGAATGGGGGCTTGTCCGCATGATGCAGTGTCCGACCCCCCCCCCCCCCCATGGAGGGGGCATTTCAGCAGCCGTGTCATGCAGGGACAGAACATTCCCTTCATGCCGTCTGCTGATGCCTCATACACGAGATGGTGGGTTATCACAGCGGTCAGACCCACGCGGTCTATCACTTATGGGGATAAGTTATTTTGCACTACAGTATTGCTTTGAGTAGGTTGTCTCCCTTCAGGTAGGTATGACCCTTTATCAGGTAGGGATCAAGTAGGGCCCCCTGTGCCATTGTTACCCCCCCCCCCCCCCCTCTGATGCTCCCTGTGTCATTATATCCCCCCCCCCCCCTTCTGATGCTCCATTATATTCCACCCTCCCCCCCCCTCTGATGCTCCATGCGCCATTATATTACCCCCCCCCCCCCCGATGCTCCATGCGCCATTATATTACCCCCTGATGCTCCCTGCACCATTATATAAGATTCTTAAGATCTTCATGCAAAGATCCCTGAGTGTATAGTCTTTCTATAAATACACTGCATTTGGGAAGATTTATCAAAATGTGTGCAGAGAAAAAGCTGACCAGTTGCCCATAACAACCAACAAGATTGCCTCTTTAATTTTTTTAAAAGCCTCTGAAAAATGAAAGAAGCAATCTTGTTGCTATGGGAAACAGCTCCACTTTTCCGCTGTACAGGTTTTGATAACTCAGCCAAACTGTTCTCACAAGTATATAAATATTCTTCCTGACTTTGTGAACTAATATTTCCTTGTTTACATTTTCCTTTGGCTTTCTGAAGCTTTAGCACTGCACTTGTCCTGAGTCTAAGTACCTAAGTACCGCTAATGTCTGTAACAAATATCTTCTATACCTTAAATCGCTCTGCAGAAGTTCATATGAGATGCAGCTTCTGCGTGTCTTGGGATTGGTTTCTTTCTCTTACAAGCAGGGGGCAGGAGAGATCAGTGTCAAGCTGCATCATATAGGATCCTCTTTAGAGTCTGCTAAAAAAAAAAAAACCTCACTTGTGGCGCACATCTTGTTTTTTAAGTGTGGAGCTCATCATTGTATAGACTATCCTACTAGATCACTGCCCTTCTGGTCTCATGGGGCAGACATGATGGCTTTAGCAGCATAATGTACATGGGGGCATTCAGATAGACAGCAGAGCTGGGTCAGGAGCAGTCTTAGAGCTGCCAGGAGGAATCATATAGATAATGGTGTAATACTTAAATGGGTACTCCAGGAAAGTTGAGAAAAATAAAACTGCCCCAAAGCCACCACAATACATGTTCTGTGTTCTCTGTAGTTATCCATTTGGTTTTGGCAGCTCCTTTGGCCCCTTATGTCTCCTAAATACTTTTTCCTTGTTTGCAGCACAGACTACAACTCCCAGAAGTCAGTGCAGCTCTGTGTAATGGCTGCCAGCCAATTGCTTTCACTATCTGTTTGCATGCTTACACTGCACTTCACTCTACATGTCTTTTCTTTCAGACTATCCTTCCCCCAGTAACAAGTCATGCTGTGCCTGAATAGCAGAAGTCAGTGATTAGATTTTCAGCAGAAAAACAGCAGCTATGTGCTCAGTTGTGACTAAGAATCTTAAATGCTTTTCGCTCACAAGCTCTCACACAGGGAGGGGAAGTGTGGCTGTTCAGCCAGAGCTCTAGACCAAACAGGGTGGGGGCTAGTCTCAGCGAGGGGTTTACACCAAGACAAGGTGGATTTGAGAATTACATTTTTCTCTCATTTCCTGCCTGTAAGTGACAGCTGAAAGAGGGGAACTGCTGTATATAGCTGATGAAGGATATTTAGACAAATACATACATTGGTGAGAGGGAAAGGATGGGCTATGGGTTTAGTTAATCGGATTACCCCTTTAAGTTCACAGGAAGGCAGAAAAGGCACAAAGAGACCACTTCCTTTTATACATAGTCATGTATAAAGAGAAAAAGAAGCAGTTTCTTATAGTGCAATATGTGGTCATCCATAGTATTGTAAAGGCAAGAACTAGTAACCCCTTGCAGGAAAATGCTCACCTTTTTTTTAGGTGTGTGAAAGATACAACCACATATGCAGGCAGAACAAAGTTTGTGTAGCATTTCAGGTATTGGCATAGGAGTAATTCCAGCCAAGTCACGAAGATCCGAAGAGGAGGAATAATCCTGGCCTCTTGGTACAAGCCAATGGATGTGCTTGTGATGTCAATAAGCAGATTTATGCCATAAAACCACCTACATAACATTTCACAAGGCTTAGGAGCCTCTTTGCTAGATTATTCACCTGACAGAGGCTCCTGAGTCTTGAAACATGTTGTATAAGATGGTTTCATTGAATTCACTGACGTTATGAGCATGTCCAGTACAGTACTTTACACATAAAGCCATGTAATGTTCTGAATGTCTTAGTGGTGGTCTCAGCCGCAGTAATGGAACGCATGAATTCAACTGAGCTAGGATGAAACAATTGACACTGCAGGAATATTGATGGTGTGTTAACCATATGTGCATATAATTACAGTGATAAATGAAGTTCTATTAAAGCTCTTTAATTGGAACACCTACTATTTTTCTTTTATGCTTCCAGCTCTTCCGTCGTGTAGCTGCTGCTCTGCCTGGCATGGACAGCACACCAGAGAAAAGTAAAGAAGACAGTATCCTTTTGAGGCTTATCAGCTTGACTGCTAATGGTTCAGTAGGATGGGTTCACACCTTCACTGTTCATTTCATTCTACTCTATTGTTGAAGAACAACAGAAAAAATGCACCAATAGAACTTTTTGACTTAAAGGGTGTATTCACACAGGAGTGCATCCGCAGCGTATATGACGCCGCGGATGCGCTGCTGGCACACACAGAGTTACAGCAGAGCAGTCTCCCTGCTGCTGCCTTAGCTCTGTGTGTATGCTTGTATCTACAGATTTCCCGCCAGCAGTCACGAGTGGACACACAGAGCTGCGGCAACAGGGGAGATTGCTCTGCCGTAACTGTGTGCCGGCAGCGTATGTTTTATTGAAACATAATTAAATTTTTTTTACATATAATAAAAAGGAGGAGTAGCTATATCAAGAAATAGGGCGAAATCACCAGAACCTGCGATCAAAATAAACAATGTTTCTCGGTCGGAAACCATTGTGGGACACAGACCGTGGGTATATGCTCTTGCCGCTAGGAGGCGCTGACACTAGGCATACAAAAAAAGGTCGGCCCCTCCCGGCAGGCTATACCCCGCCTACTGGCCCTGAGCTTATCAGTTTTAGCTTAGTGTCCTAGGAGGCAGGACACAGGTCTGGAGTTCTTAGGAGTTATGGCGGCTGCGGTGTCGAGGTTCCACCCACCGCTTGCATTCCCCTATGACAGTTTAGCGCGCGCACCCAGGGGCCACTGATAAGCCTATGAGCTGGTGCACACGCTCAGGGGTCATTATTAGCCAATAGGCTGGTTTCAGGGAGGTGGCCTGCCCTGCAGGTGGCTGGCTCCTCCCCCTTCTCTCTCTTCTGCTCCGTTACTTCACGCAGCCTGATATTGGGTTCCCTCAGCTCCGCTTCTCTGCCTCTTCTACCAGAATAGGGACACAGACCGGGTGAGATTGCTCCAGTTTTTTTCTTGCTGTCTTTTTGACTACCAGCTATGTCCCACCCCCCACTGGTTACCTACTATGCATGTGTGGGTTGGAAGTCCAAAATTCAGGGGGTTCTACTGAATCTTCCTGTTCCGCCTGCTCCACCAAACTGTCTTCTCCGTCGGTTTCCATGGCCCCTGAGGTTCCAGCGGAATGCGTGGGGCCCGTCCCCCCTCCAGAGTGGGTATCTTCCCTTACCTTGTCGATTTCTGAATTGGCTAGGGTCTCCAAGTCAGTGGCTTCTGCCTTGGAACGGTCATCTCTGCGAGGTTCTATCGGGCTCGCGCTCCGTGTCCCCGAACCCACTATTCCTCCGCGCTTCTAAGCGTGTTAAGGTGGTTCCCTCTGGCTCCACACGAGAGCATGTCCAGGGTGGCCCTTCATTTCGCTGGTCTCGCTCTGCCTCTCCGGCTCTCGTGCATACCCCCGGCTCCAGGGGCCGTTCTCCTGGTCATCGTTCTAGGTCCCCGTCCTCTCATTCCAGGTCTCCCTCTCCCCCGTCGAGGGCTGCCTCCGCAGACTCCTTTCTCCAGGGGAAGCAGTGGATTCCGCCTCGGATCATAAGGATTACTCTACAAAGTCTGATGTGGTGGACGGTTTAGTGTCAGCCATACGGGACACTTTTCATCACCCTGGAGCTTCGGAACTGGATCCAAAAGTCTCCTTTCGCCGCTCACGGCGTGCCCCCAAGGCGTTCAGCTCTCATGCAGAATTTGACCCCTTGCTGGACACAGCTTTGAAACACCCTGTGAGGCGATTTCAGGGAATCAAGAAGGTTCAAACATGTTTCCCCTTCCCTCAGGACCTAGTTGACAAGTGGACGGTTCCACCCAATGTTGATCTGCCGGTTTCCCACCTGTCCAAGTCCACTACGCTACCTCTTGCGGATGCAGCGTCTCTTAACGATCCGGCTGACAAGAAGATGGAAAATTTGGCGAAGTCCGCGTTTGAAGCTGTTGTGCGCTCGGATGGGAGGCCGGCTGTCTCTTTTCCAGGACATTTGGCTATCTCAAATCCAGGACTTCTGGGTACGAGATGTTATTTCAGGAGGCTACGGCATAGAATTCGCTTCTCTCCCAAAACACAGTTTCTTTCAATCCCGCCCTCCTCGGTCCTCTTCTTTGGCAGCGGCCTTTCAGATCGCTTTACGTTCTCTCCTCTCCCAGGGAGTGATAGTGCCAGTCCCACCGGGAGAACGCGGATCAGGGTTCTATTCGAACCTCTTTGTAGTTCCATCTGCTCCCCTCCCAGTCCCTAATTTTTTTGGGTCTCCTTTTCGACACGGCAGTAGCCCGGGTCCGTCTTCCCCTGGACAAAAGGCGCTCTCTGCAGATGGTGGTCCGTTGCCTGTGACGCCCTGCGCTGGTCCCGATTCGCTTCTGCATGGAGGTTCTGGGCCGTATGGTGGCTGCCATGGAGGCAGTCCCCTTCGCCCAGTTTCATTGTCGCTCCCTCCAACTGGCCATCCTGGACTGGTGGGACAAGTCCCCTTTGTCCCTGGATCGCCAGATTCTTTTGCCCCCGGTGGTACGTCGGTCCCTTCTTTGGTGGCTCCACTCTCCCCTTCTTCTTCTCGGGAGGTCTTTTCTTCCCCTTCAGTGGTAGATCGTCACCACCGATGCGAGTCTCCTGGGTTGGGGAGGGGTGTTTCGGGACATGATGGTCCAGGGTCGCTGGTCTCCTGGTGAGGCCCGTCTCCCCATCAATCTCCTGGAGCTTTAGGCAATCTTCCTTTGCCTCCTCCATTGGGAGACTCTCCTTCAGGGTCGGCCGGTCCGGATTCAGTCGGACAATGTGACGGCCGTCGCATACATCAATCGCCAAGGCGGCACCCGGAGTCGCTCGGCGAAGGAGGAGGTCTCCAAGATTCTCCTCTGGGCCGAGGCTCAGGTTCCTGCTCTTTCGGCGATCCACATTCCGGGTGTGGACAATTGGGAAGCGGACTTTCTCAGCCGCTCCTCGGCGGATCCGGGGGAGTGGTCTCTCCACCCGGAGGTGTTCTCACAGATCTGTGACCGTTGGGGGACCCCGGATGTGGATCTCTTTGCATCTTGCCACAACAGGAGAGTTTCCCTCTTTGTGGCAAAGTCACGGGATCCTCTGGCCTTGGCAGTGAACACTCTGGTCATCCCGTGGTCCTTCCGTCTCCCTTATCTTTTTCCGCCTCTTCCCCTCCTGCCCAGGGTTCTGAGGAAACTCAAGGCGAAGGGGGCTTCTGCCATTCTGGTGGCCCCGGACTTACCCAGACGCGCGTGGTACTCAGACGTTGTCCAGCTGGCCGGCGACGTGCCGCTGTGCCTGCCACTTCGCCCCGATCTTCTTTCTCAGGGTACTCTTTGCCACCCCAATTTACTGTCGCTGCATTTGACGGCGTGGCGGTTGAAACCGCGGTTTTGAAGGCTTGCAGGTTTTTTGAGGGGGTTATTTGTACCATTCTTCGGGCACGCAAACCATCCTCGGCTAGTATTTACCACTGCACCTGGAAAGCTTATTTTCTGTGGTGCGAGGTGCAAGATTTTTCTCTGGTGGTGTTTTCTCTTCCGCGCCTTCTTGCTTTTCTCCAGGCGGGGTTGGATCAGCATTTGACTCTTAGTTCTCTTAAGGGTCAGGTGTCTGCACTCTCTATACTTTTCCAACCGCAGTTGGCCTCTAATTCCCATGTCCGCACCTTTTTGCAGGGTGTGGCCCACAGGGCTCCTCTTTTTAGGTCCCCCACTCCTCCGTGGGACCTCAACCTGGTACTTGGGGTTTTGAGGGAGGCTCCTTTCGAACCTCTTAGGGATGCCTCCCTGAGTATTCTCTCGTGGAAGGTCGCCTTTCTCATTGCCATCGCTTCTATCCGGAGGGTCTCTGAGCTGGCGTCATTTTCCTGCCGTTCCCCCCTTTTTGGTGCTTCATCAGGACAAGATGGTTTTTCGTCCACCTCCTTCCTTCCTGCCCAAGGTAGTTTCCTCCTTTCATGTGAACGAAGAGATCGTTCTTCCTTCCTTTTGCCCTTCTCCTTCCAATGCCAAGGAGCGTTCCCTTCACACCCTTGACGTGGTTCGGGCAGTCCGGATTTACCTTTCGGTCACCTCCTCGTTTCGCCAGGGGGACTCCTTTTTCGTAATTCCTGAGGGTAGTCGTAAGGGGCTTCCAAGGCGACCATTTCTCGTTGGATTCGCTCGGCCATTTCGGAATTTTACCGCCGCAAGGACAAGATTCCACCCTTTTGGGTGACTGCGCATTCCACGCGTTCTGTTGGGTCTTCTTGGGCTCTTTGTATGTAATAGGGCTTCGGCCCTGCAAGTCTGTAAGGCAGCCACCTGGTCGTCCTTGCATACGTTCACAAAATTCTATCAAGTGCATACTTTTGCGTCGGCTGACGCTAGTTTGGGCCGCAAGGTGTTGCAGGCAGCAATGGCATCCTCCTTTGCTTGATTTTGGGTTGAGTATTTTTCTCCCCACCCCGGGGACTGCTTTGGTAAATCCCACGGTCTGTGTCCCCCAATGGTTTCCAACCGAGAAAAGTAGATTTTTTTTATGCTTACCGTAAAATCTCTTTCTCGGAGGATCCGTTGGGGGACACAGCACCCACCCATGGTTTGGGTAGAGGTTTTCGTTAGTTTTGTCGGAGAGGTGGCTCGTTTTTTTCTTTTGTCTGATTCTCTCTGACTCTTGCTGGTTTCTATTTTTTTGTCGGTTGCCTCCTATTGCTTTGAGACTAAACTGATAAGCTCAGGGCCAGTAGGCGGGGTATAGCCTGCCGGGAGGGGCCGACCTTTTTTTTTTGGTATGCCTAGTGTCAGTGCCTCCTAGCGGCAAGAGCATATACCCACGGTCTGTGTCCCCCAATGGATCCTCCGAGAAAGAGATTTTACGGTAAGCATAAAAAATCTACTTTTTGGAGATATGATCATCCAACGTGGCAAGGATTTCAGCAACACAAATACATCTATATATCCATGTACATATAATACTGTATAATGGCAGTACAACAGGCATCAACGTAATAAGATTAGTAACATCTAATACAATTCGTCTTAATAAAGTGTTGTGTGCAAAAAGTGCCAACAGTAGATGAAAGAAAGCCAGAGGTATAAAGTGCAATATACAGTTATGGATACATCATACCAACCTAACAGACAAGTGCAAGTTTGTATGGCAGGGGCTGTGATAGCCCCACTCCAACACGCGTTTCGGCACGTGTGACCTTTGTCCGGGAGTTACCCTGTCCCAGCAGTACTAGCCTACTATCTTGTTGAGGTGTGAGGAACTTAATACAACTTGCCCTGTTTAGAGGATGCCATACTACCTAGGTCCACCAGTGAATACATTATGGGTAATCTCTTGCTTGTGTTAACATTATAATGATTGAATAGGATACTGTAGGCTTTTGTAAACATTACTTTATTTTAAAAGTGCACGATAAATTCTACTTTAAAGGGGTATTCCAGGAAAAAACTTTTATTTTATATATTAATTGGTGCCAGAAAGTTAAACAGATTTGTAAATTACTTCTATTAAAAAATCTTAATATTTTCAATAATTATCAGCTGCTAAAGTTGAGATGTTGTTTTCTGTCTGGCAACAGTGCTCTCTGCTGACATCTCTGCTTGTCTTGGGAACTGCACAGAGTAGAAGAGGTTTGCTATGGGGATTTGCTTCTAAACTGTTCCCGAGACACATGTCATCAGAGCACTTAGACAGAAAAGAACAACTCAACTTCAGCAGCTCATAAGTACTGAAAGGATTAAGATTTTTTAATAGAAGTAATTTACAAATCTGTTTAACTTTCTGGAGCCAGTTGAGATATATATATATATATTATATAAAAAAAAGTTTTTTGTCCTGGATAACCCCTTTAACCCCTTAAGGACTCAGCCCATTTTGGCCTTAAGGACTCAGACAATTTAATTTTTACGTTTTCATTTTTTCCTCCTCGCCTTCTAAAAATCATAACTCTTTTATATTTTCATCCACAGACTAGTATGAGGGCTTGTTTTTTGCGCGACCAGTTGTCCTTTGTAATGACATCACTCATTATATCATAAAATGTATGGCGCAACCAAAAAACACTATTTTTGTGGGGAAATTAAAACGAAAAACGCAATTTTGCTAATTTTGGAAAGTTTTGTTTTCACGCCGTACAATTTCTGGTAAAAATGACGTGTTCTTTATTCTGAGGGTCAATACGATTAAAATGATACCCATTATTATATACTTTTATATTATTGTTGCGCTTAAAAAAAATCACAAACTTTTTAACCAAATTAGTACGTTTATAATCCCTTTATTTTGATGACCTATAACTTTTTATTTTTCCGTATAAGCGGCGGTATGGGGGCTCATTTTTTGCGCCATGATCTGTACTTTTTTTTGATACCACATTTGCATATAAAAAACTTTTAATACATTTTTTATAATTTTTTTTTTAATAAAATGTATTAAAAAAGTAGGAATTTTTGACTTTTTAAATTTTTTTTCGTTCACGCCGTTCACCGTACGGGATCATTAACATTTTATTTTAATAGTTCGGACATTTACGCACGCGGCGATACCAAATATGTCTATAAAAAATGTTTTTTACGCTTTTTGGGGGTAAAATAGGAAAAAACGGACGTTTTACTTTTTTATTGGGGGAGGGGATTTTTCACTTTTTTTTTTACTTTTACTTTTAAATTTTTTTAAATTTTTTTTTACACTTGAATAGTCCCCATAGGGGACTATTCATAGCAATACCATGATTGCTAATACTGATCTGTTCTATGTATAGGACATAGAACAGATCAGTATTATCGGTCATCTCCTGCTCTGGTCTGCTCGATCACAGACCAGAGCAGGAGACGCCGGGAGCCGCACGGAGGAAGGAGAGGGGACCTCCGTGCGGCGTTATGAATGATCGGATCCCCGCAGCAGCGCTGCGGGCGATCCGATCGTTCATTTTAATCGCGAACTGCCGCAGATGCCGGGATCTGTATTGATCCCGGCACCTGAGGGGTTAATGGCGGACGCCCGCGAGATCGCGGGCGTCGGCCATTGCCGGCGGGTCCCTGGCTGCGATCAGCAGCCGGGATCAGCCGCGCATGACACGGGCATCGCTCCGATGCCCGCGGTTATGCTTAGGACGTAAATGTACGTCCTGGTGCGTTAAGTACCACCTCACCAGGACGTACATTTACGTCCTGCGTCCTTAAGGGGTTAATAGCTCTCCACCAAGATCAGCTGTTGGATTTAATCTGTACTGAATGTTTACGGGTATGTGGAGGTTGGAAGACATAAGTGTTGGCCAAACATATTGTTCTGCAGACAGTTGTTAAAAATGTATGGCCACTTTAAGTACTGTAAAAGCTGTGTGTGAGGTATTTATAAAGTATATAAATCTTATTGTATACTATATACACATTAAGCACTGCAGTTTTTTCCCTTAACCTGTGTCCTCCAGTGATTGACATCAAGCTGGAGAAGCCTCCTGAGCAGCCAGTGACTGAGAGTGGCTGTTCCTGCTAACACCTCGAGATTTCCCAGTCTGCATCGGAGAGTCCGCTGCTGTCTAAATGCATTAATGGAAAAAGCAAAGCGTCTATTTATCTCTTAGATTCCCAGTGTGTGGATGCAGTGTGTTCTTCATCATCTTTAAATGGGGGGTGGGGGGTACCTGGGGGAAAAAGCCACAGTCCGCCTCATCTCACTCAAACTGCATGGTGTCGTGTAAGATTGGAGAATGAGAATTTTATGTATGTATAGTTTTTATTTCTTGCACTTTTGGCACCCACTTGGTGCCTACTTAAATCTATCAATGTGATAAACTTAAATGGAACTTTGTGCTGACATGTTCTTGTTTGTTGCAGTGACTAAACCAGGATGCAGACATTATGTGAGAAGTGGGGTTCACATATTTACCTAAAACTCTGTAATAAAAACTAAGGTTGCTTTAAAAACGGAGGCTGTGTACTGTGGCCTTCATAGCTGTATGAGTATATTATTTTTACGCTCAGTTGTTTGTTCTTTTCTTTATTGTGCCCTGTGCTCCTCATAAAGGATAGGATTTTTAATTTACATGAGATTTTTAATTGATATAATAGATATTGGTTCCAGCCCACAGCTGTATATTCTTAATGTTTGCACTTTGACTGGTGTGATCTCACCGTGATGGCAGTCAGTTCTTCATTATCTTGTATCTGTTGCTAACACACTACATAAACACCCATTATTAAACTGAACAGATATTCCTGTGATAATGTATGTAACGCTCACGTGTCATTAACCTTTTCGGGACTGGATAAATGTGTTTGTTTCTTTGAAAACCTTTTGCCTTAATCGTGACTGAGGTTCTTATCTGGTGATCCTGCAAAACTGCTCTAATCTACAAACACTTCTTCTTTTACTCTTTGGCAACAGACCATAAACTACCACTTGGTTCATACTACAGAGTGGCACTGTATTGCCTAATGCTAAAAAGCAACTGCAGAAATGATGTATTGCTTTCTGCAAAGGAGAATTTCCAGTGGGTCTGTCTCTGTAGTGTCTCCTTGGTAAGGCTAGTTACACACTAGTGTAATAGAGATGCAGTTTTGAGTCTGTATTAGGGCTGCAAGCCATGTTCTGGGTTGGGCTGAGTGTTGTGGCCGCAGTATGGACACACAAATGTGGTCTTGTAATAGCCACATGGAACCCATATGAAACTGTACTTAAAGATAGTGGAGGAAATGTATCAAATCCTGTTCAGAGGAAAAGTTGCTGAGTTGCTCATAGCAACAAATCAGATTGCTTCTTTAATTTTTCAGAGGCTTTTCCAAAAATGAAAGAAGCAATCTGATTGGTTGCTATGGGCAACTCAGCAACTTTTCCTCTGCACAGGTTTTGATTAATCTCCCCCACTGGCCTTTAAAAAAAGGTGTTAACATTGCCACCGGTCCGATTTAACTTTCATTTTCCCAGAGGAATGTGAAGAAGTGATCCAACTTGGTCCTTTGTTTATTCACATATATGTTCTGCAGTATCCCCCTCATCTCTTTCGGGCTATATGCTGATGGCTCCTCTCTATCACCTCTTGTGCCCGGCCTATGCTGCATCCTGGTCCGGTCGCCTTGCTGTTTTTTAATGTTTTTATTTTTTATTATAGGTTCTTATGTTTGTTTTTTTCCTTGTGTGTACAGGGTTATCCCAGCCCTCTGGGTTAGAGCCTTCGATCTGTCAGTTGTATTGTTATTGCAAATATCTGGATTGTACAAAATAAATAAAAGCTTAAAAAAATAAATACAGATAATGGATAAATTATATAGTGAAAAACGTTCTCTCCACTTGAATACTCTTTGGATGTCTTCTATTGCGTATCTGCCCCATATTACTACTCCATAGCTGTAGGTGTGACTATTACTGAGTAACTATATGAACACAGCTGTGTCACTGAATAAAATCTACACCTATCAACCTGTGTTTTTCTTGTGCTTTGTCCAGTTAAAAAAAAAAAAGAGACAGAGACAGATTTTTAGGTCCTTATCAGATTTACACAATACACAGAATGTGGGATTTTTTTTGTTAAGGTGAAAAATACCAGGATTTGTATTTCTCTCATCCAGAGCTTCAATTACACCTCTGAACTAGTCTGTTATTGGGCAGATAGGCTGAATCTCCCAAAGAACTAGAACATTACATTTAGCCACCACTGGGGGATTTTACAGCTTACTCTAAATTATATTCATGTACAGTACTCCTATTAGTGGTGGTGGTTGTATGTAGTCAGCTCTTTCTCTTTAAGGGCTTGTTAGGAGAATTAGTTTTAAATTTAAAAGAGCTCAGGGTGGGATGATAACATTTGCTCCACACATAGGAAATGCCTGCTAAGCCAATTACTGGCTGGTGAGTAGACAGATTATTTTTCTTTCTTCACTCTTTGCTCCCTTTAAGAGATTGGTATAATGATAGTTATTTCTTGTGTACTTTTTTGTGCAAAAATTTGCGCAGTGACCTTCTTTGCCTCTTTTTTGATAGAATATATTCCGATGTTCTCTACATGCTCGTGTACGATAGAAAGAAAAAGGCTTTACGCACATTTACTAATTGCGCATTTTTAGTTTAGATATTAAAACTTTAGGCAAAAGCAACAGATTTTGCACAAATATAGAACACCGAGGAGTACACGTACGAATGTGTCAGATGGTAGAAACATGAAGGAATGTCTGTTTGCGCAAGATTTATCAACAAGCTTGCACGCAGTAGATACATTTTGCACAGACATGCAAAAAATAGAAAGGGTTTAAATGATTTCTACCACACACCGACATTAATAAATCTCCCCCATAGTGTGTGTGTGTGTATATATATATATATATATATATATATATATATATATATATATATATATATATATATAAAATGTGTGTTTATATACATTTTTCTATATATTTTTTTTTTTTTTCAAATCTAAATTTAAAGGGGTTGTCCCACAATATGAAATGCACTTCCAATATAAATTCTCACTCCCAGCAGATCTTGTCTGTCTATGTAAAGCAAAAGATTGGCTTAAATTTTAACAAAGCAGAGACTAATGACAATTACAGAAGCGCTCCATAGTGCAATCTTTTGTCTCTTTTATACCTAAAAAGATTACTGGAAGGGCTTAGTCGCGCAGCGAGCAGGCACAACACTGGTAAAGGGCATACAAGATACAATCCAGGTGCAGCCGATCCCTTCGCCCTCTTGGCACAATAGTAAACCACCACTTCCAAGGGATTTTTGGCTGGTGTAAGTGGAAACACTGGTAGGTAGGTAATCTATTTAAAGCAGATTTATTTAAGAACAACACTGTACAAGGCCTGGACTGGCCTCTTCATCAGATTTGTACATAAAATGACAAATAACATACAAATATATATATATATATATATATATATATATATATATATATATATATATTTGTATGTAACTCGCATGTCATGATGCTCCACGTATCACCCTGAACCGGAACTAATCGGCCTGAATCAGAGGGTCAAAAGGAAGCAGTATTACATGGCCGTAAACGTAATATAATGATACTTGAAAAAAAAAAAAAACATTACATCGATACCTGAATTACACAAGTATACCATAATTTAAAGGACAAATAAATCAAATATCCAATGATTTAAAAAAGGAAAAAAATTATTATAGAACTTTATATTCTACTACTACATTCCCCCAAAAAATGGCCATTTAATTAGACAGTGTTCTATGGTTTCATTTAAACCACCAGGTTAGAGGGCCTCAGTTTAAAAATCCAGTAAGACTATTGATCAATTTTTAAAAACAATCTTTTTTTCTATGGAGGAATCGGATCTATGATAAGTTTCAACAGATCTTGGTTACTTTCATGTGCTTGTGCAAAATGTCTCAACACACTGGAATAAAAAACTTTCGGATGTTGAAACACTTATTATTCATGCGTGATCGCACATCTGCACAGTGCGGCTCACATACTACAACTGACAAGGGCATTTGAGCAAGTAGATGGCATAGCTCAAGTCATAAATATAGGTATCCTTACTTGGTGCAAGGAAGTTACGGAGAGACATCGGTTTCCTAAAGGTGATTTGGGGGTTATAAAGTAATTGATCTTTCAGAACTGTATAAAAATAAGTATGATTCCATATCAGCATGGCTTTATGAGGGATTGGTCCTGTCAAACTAACCTAATCAGCTTTTATGCGGAGGTGAGCTCCTGACTGGACCAGGGGGAAATCGCTGGATGTCGTATATCTGGATTTTTCCAAAGCATTTGATACGGTGCCACATAAACGGTTGGTGCATAAAATGAGAAGGATGGGGCTAGGGGAGAATGTGTGTAAGTGGATAAGTAACTGGCTTAGTGATATGAAACAGAGGGTGGTTATTAATGGTACTTATTCTGATTGGGTGACTGTTACTAGTGGGGTACCACAGGGGTCAGTCATTAATGACCTTCTAGAGGGGTTGAATAGTAAAGTAGCAATCTTTGCAGATGATACTAAACTCTGTAAAGCGGTAAACACAATAGAGGACAGTGCACTGTTGCAAATGAATCTGGATAGGTTGGAGGTTTGGGCTGAGAAGTGGCAGATGAGGTTCAACACTGATAAATGTAAGGTAACGCACATGGGGAGGAAAAATCCGGGCTGGGATTATGTATTAAATGGGAGCACACTTGGGACGACTGACGTGGAAAAGGACTTGGGAGTCTTAGTTAACAGTAAATTTAGCTGTAGTGACCAGTGTCAGGCAGCTGCTGCCAAGGCAAATAAAATCATGGGGTGCATCAATAGGGGTATAGATGCCCACAACAAGGAAATAATTCTACCGTTGTAAAAATCACTAGTCAGACCAAAAAGAATATTGTGTACAGTACTGGGCACCAGTGTACAAGAAAGATATAGTGAATAGACATGTGCAGAACCAAAAATGTTGTTTTGTTCGTTTTCGTTTTATAAAAATTTTCGGTTCTGTGAATATTCGGAATGCTGTGCATTCGTCATATTCGGTTTTCGGATGCATTCGTTTATAAAACGGATGCATTCGTTAAAAACAATGAATGCATTCGTTAATTCTGATTTTTTGTTCTGCACATGTCTAGTGATCCCTCAACATACGATGGTAATTCGTATGTTGAGGGATTCGTTCAATGTAAAAAAGTAAAGTCCTACTCACCTGGCCCCGCTGCTCCCGATGGTGTCTCCGGGCCTCCGCTGGGCTCTTCTAGTCCTCTTCGGTACTCCGCTGGGCTCTCCTGGTCTTCTCCGGTCCTCCTTTGTCTGCCGCAAGGCCTTACTGGGCCTCCATAGCGACGTCATCACATCGCTGTGCACGCCGTTCCTATTGGATGACGGGATGGCGTGCGCGACGGTGTCATGATGACATCAGAGGGGAACCCGTATGAAGGCCCCAGACCAGCCCAGGACCCACCAGAGGAAGGCCCGGAGCAGCGCGGAAAGGTGAGTGAACCTGCCCGGGCTGCTTCAACTGCTATCCGGCAGCAGCTTAAGCATGCGCTGCTGGATAGCAGTTGATGCATGGCCCTGACATTTGGTATACTGATAACTAAAGATGAGCGAACTTACAGTAAATTCGATTCGTCACGAATTTGTCGGCTCGGCAGTTGATGACTTTTCCTGCGTAAATTAGTTCAGCCTTCAGGTGCTCCGGTGGGCTGGAAAAGGTGGATACAGTCCTAGGAAAGAGTCTCCTAGGACTGTATCCACCTTTTCCAGCCCACGGGAGCACCTGAAAGCTGAACTAATTTATGCAGGAAAAGTCATCAACTGCCGAGCCGAGAAGTTCGTGACGAATCGAATTTACTGTAAGTTCGCTCATCTCTACTGATAACAAATGCATTGTTTGTTCGTTAACATGCATATTTGTTATGCGTTAGTTAACAACTGCATTCATTAACTGTATATTCATATTCGTATGCTTTTTCGGGATTTTGTAATTTTTTTTTCGTGCCTTCTTTTCGTAACGAACATCCGAAAATTAATTGCACATCTTACGAAACGAATAATAGTGGAGCTGTGGAGGGTTCAAAGACGGGCAACCAGGGTAATACAAGGAATGGGAGGACTACAGTACCCAGAAAGATTATCAGAATTAGGGTTATTTAGTTTAGAATAAAGAAGGCTTAAGGGAGACCTCATAACTATGTATAAATATATCAGGGGGCCGTACAGAGATCTCTCCCATGATCTATTTATACCCAGGACTGTATAACAAGGGGGCATCTTCTACATTTAGAGGAAAGAAGGTTTCTACACCAGCACCGAAGGAGGTTCTTTACTGTAAGAGCAGTGAGACTGTGGAATTCTCTGCCTGAGGAGGTGGTCATGGTGAACTCTGTAAAAGAATTCAATAAGGGTCTGGATGCATTCTTGGAGAGTAATAACATTGCTGATTATGTATACTAGATTTATAGGGATAGAACGTGTATCCAGGGATTTATTCTGACTGACATATTTGGAGTCGGAAAGGAATTTTTACCTCTAGTATGAGGGGTTTTTGCCTTCCTCTGGATCAACTCAGTAGGGACTCATTAGGGTTATGGGTTGAACTTGATGGACTCTGGTCTTTTGTCAACCTTATGAACTGTTACTATGTTAATGGCCCATCTTTAAAAGAAACAATCCAGCTCTGGAAGATCAATTACCTAATAACCCCCAAATCACTTTTAGGAAACCGAGGTCTCTCCGTAACTTTCTTGCACCAAGTAAGTTAAAGTCGCTGAACGATCCCGTGGGAACAAAAGCTGAACAACTGGGTATAAAAAAGTGCAATAAAACAAGATGCCTATGTTGCAATATAATATATGAAGGTTGTAACTGGTTTAAGTCCAGTGCATGAATGAGAAGTTACAGATCAAGGATACCTATAGTTGTGACTCAAGCTATGCCATCTACTTGCTCGAATGCCCTTGTCATGCCCTTGTCAGTTGCAGTATGTGGGCCGCACAGTCCAGATGCTGCCGTCCCGTATGAATACTCATTGTTTCAACATGCAAAAAAGTTTTTTTATTGCACAGTGTGTCCAGACATTTTGCACAAGCATATGAAAGTAACCCAGTTCTGTTGAAACTTATCACCATTTATACAATTCCTCCAGAGAAAAAAAGATTGTTAGAGTCCTACTGGATTTTTAAACTGAAATCCCTCTACCCTGATGGTTTTAATGAAACCACAGAAAACACTGTCTAATTAAAGGGGTACTCTGGCCCTAATACATCTTATTCCCTATCCAAAGGATAGGGGATAAGATGTCTGATCGCTGCGGACCCCCGCAATCTGTCATTCGGCACCCACCATAGCAAGTTCTCTGCCGTGCCCACTCCCATAGACTTGCATTTAGGTGGTGGGGCATGACATCACGATACTCCGGCCCCGTGGTCGTCACGCTGCACACTCGGAGCCTAGAGCTCTGCGGAGAGGTGGTTTCTGAATGACAGATTGCCAGGGTCCCCAACGGTGGGACCCCCGCGATCAGACATCTTATCCCCTATCCTTTGGATAGGGGATAACATGTATTAGGACCGGAGTACCCCTTTAAATGGCAATTTTTTTAGGTTTTTTTGGGCATGTAGTAGTAGAATCTACAGTTCTATTATTAATATAGATACATATATATATATATTTTTCCCTTTTTTTTATCCTTTTGGATATTTTATGTATTTGTCCATTAAATTATGGTATGCTTGTGTAATTTAGATATCGATGTAATTGTTATATTGTTTACTGCTTCCTCTTGACCTCTCGATTCAGGTGGATACATGGAGCGTCATGACATATGAGTTACCTATATATCTGTATGTTTTTTTGTCATTTTATGTATGAACCTGATGATCTGCTTAAATAGGTTTACCTACCTGCCTGTGTTGGAATCCACTTGCATCGGCCAAACCCCCCCTCCCCGCAATCTCCCTGCCAAGACCCCCCCCCCCCCCCCCCACACTTTGTTCAGAACACTGGGTTTGGGTGGCCGTAGTCACACGCCACACCCCTCCATGTCTATGGGGCACAACCACGGCCACCTGAACCCAGCATCTAGGAGCAGAGTACCCCTTTAGGGTATGTTCCCACACGGCGTATACGCAGCGTATTTCACGCTGCACAAAATTTACAGCAGCAGTGGGAAATACGCTGCGTATTCCTTGCTCACTATACACACAGGGCTTTCCGGCGGCAGCCCTATGCGTGTAGTGAGTTTTGGAGGCGGGGCCTGTGCTGGTGTGACTGTGACATGCGGCTCCGCCTCCAAAACTCACTGCACACTGTTACGCCGAGCGCTCCGGGTCCCCGCTCCTCCCCGGAGCGCTCGCTTCTCTCTCGCTACCGCAGCGCTCCGGGCAGCTCCACTGACCCGGTGCGCTGCGATACCGTCTCCAGCCGGGATGCGATTCGCGATGCGGGTAGCGCCCGCTCGCGATGCGCATCCCGGCTCCCGTACCTGACTCGCTCTCCGTCTGTCCTGTCCCGGCGCGCGCGGCCCCGCTCCCTAGGGCGCGCGCGCGCCGGGTCTCTGCGATTTAAAGGGCCACTGCGCCGCTGATTGGCGCAGTGGTTCCAATTAGTGTGTTCACCTGTGCACTCCCTATTTATACCTCATTTCCCCTTCACTCCCTCGCCGGATCTTGTTGCCATTGTGCCAGTGAAAGCGTTTCCTTGTGTGTTCCTAGCCTGTGTTCCAGACCTCCTGCCGTTGCCCCCGACTACGATCCTTGCTGCCTGCCCTGACCTTCTGCTACGTCCGACCTTGCTTCTGTCTAATCCCTTGTACCGCGCCTATCTTCAGCAGTCAGAGAGGTTGAGCCGTTGCTAGTGGATACGACCTGGTCACTACCGCCGCAGCAAGACCATCCCGCTTTGCGGCGGGCTCTGGTGAAAACCAGTAGTGACTTAGAACCGATCCACTAGCACGGTCCACGCCAATCCCTCTCTGGCACAGAGGATCCACTACCTGCCAGCCGGCATCGTGACAGTAGATCCGGCCATGGATCCCGCTGAAGTTCCTCTGCCAGTTGTCGCCGACCTCACCACGGTGGTCGCCCAGCAGTCACAACAGATAGCGCAACAAGGCCAACAGCTGTCTCAACTGACCGTGATGCTACAGCAGCTACTACCACAGCTTCAGCAATCATCTCCTCCGCCAGCTCCTGCACCTCCTCCGCAGCGAGTGGCCGCTTCTGGTCTACGACTATCCTTGCCGGATAAATTTGATGGGGACTCTAAATTCTGCCGTGGCTTTCTTTCCCAATGTTCCCTGCACTTGGAGATGATGTCGGACCAGTTCCCTACTGAAAGGTCTAAGGTGGCTTTCGTAGTCAGCCTTCTGTCTGGAAAAGCTCTGTCATGGGCCACACCGCTCTGGGACCGCAATGACCCCGTCACTGCCTCTGTACACTCCTTCTTCTCGGAAATTCGAAGTGTCTTTGAGGAACCTGCCCGAGCCTCTTCTGCTGAGACTGCCCTGTTGAACCTGGTCCAGGGTAATTCTTCCGTTGGCGAGTACGCCGTACAATTCCGTACTCTTGCTTCAGAATTATCCTGGAATAATGAGGCCCTCTGCGCGACCTTTAAAAAAGGCCTATCCAGCAACATTAAAGATGTTCTGGCCGCACGAGAAATCCCTGCTAACCTACATGAACTCATCCATCTTGCCACTCGCATTGACATGCGTTTTTCCGAAAGGCGTCAGGAGCTCCGCCAGGATATGGACTTTGTTCGCACAAGGCGTTTTTTCTCCCTGGCTCCTCTCTCCTCTGGTCCCCTGCAATCCGTTCCTGTGCCTCCCGCCGTGGAGGCTATGCAGGTCGACCGGTCTCGCCTGACACCTCAAGAGAGGACACGACGCCGCATGGAGAATCTCTGCTTGTACTGTGCCAGTACCGAACACTTCCTGAAGGATTGTCCTATCCGTCCTCCCCGCCTGGAAAGACGTACGCTGACTCCGCACAAAGGTGAGACAGTCCTTGATGTCTACTCTGCTTCTCCACGTCTTACTGTGCCTGTGCGGATATCTGCCTCTGCCTTCTCCTTCTCTACTATGGCCTTCTTGGATTCCGGATCTGCAGGAAATTTTATTTTGGCCTCTCTCGTCAACAGGTTCAACATCCCAGTGACCAGTCTCGCCAGACCCCTCTACATCAATTGTGTAAACAATGAAAGATTGGACTGTACCATACGTTACCGCACGGAGCCCCTTCTAATGTGCATCGGACCTCATCACGAGAGGATTGAATTTTTGGTCCTCCCCAATTGCACTTCCGAAATCCTCCTTGGACTACCCTGGCTTCAACTCCATTCCCCAACCCTGGATTGGTCCACTGGGGAGATCAAGAGTTGGGGGCCCTCTTGTTTCAAGGACTGCCTAAAACCGGTTCCCAGTACCCCTTGCCGTGACTCTGTGGTTCCCCCTGTAACCGGTCTCCCTAAGGCCTATATGGACTTTGCGGATGTTTTTTGCAAAAAACAAGCTGAGACTCTACCTCCTCACAGGCCTTATGATTGTCCTATTGACCTCCTCCCGGGCACTACTCCACCCCGGGGCAGAATCTATCCTCTGTCCGCCCCAGAGACTCTTGCTATGTCGGAGTACATCCAGGAAAATTTTAAAAAAGGCTTTATCCGTAAATCCTCCTCTCCTGCCGGAGCCGGATTTTTCTTTGTGTCCAAAAAAGATGGCTCTCTACGTCCTTGCATTGACTACCGCGGTCTTAATAAAATCACGGTAAAGAACCGCTACCCCCTACCTCTTATCTCTGAACTCTTTGATCGCCTCCAAGGTGCCCACATCTTTACCAAACTGGACTTAAGAGGTGCTTATAATCTCATCCGCATCAGAGAGGGGGATGAATGGAAAACGGCATTTAACACTAGAGATGGACACTTTGAGTATCTGGTCATGCCCTTTGGCCTGTGCAACGCCCCTGCCGTCTTCCAAGACTTTGTTAATGAAATTTTTCGTGATCTCTTATACTCCTGTGTTGTTGTATATCTGGACGATATCCTGATTTTTTCTGCCAATCTAGAAGAACACCGCCAGCATGTCCGTATGGTTCTTCAGAGACTTCGTGACAATCAACTTTATGCCAAGATAGAGAAATGTCTGTTTGAATGCCAATCTCTTCCTTTCCTAGGATACTTGGTCTCTGGCCAGGGACTACAAATGGATCCAGACAAACTCTCTGCCGTCTTAGATTGGCCACGCCCCTCCGGACTCCGTGCTATCCAACGTTTTTTGGGGTTCGCCAATTATTACAGGCAATTTATTCCACATTTTTCTACCGTTGTGGCCCCTATCGTGGCTTTAACCAAAAAAAATGCCAATCCCAAGTCTTGGCCTCCTCAAGCGGAAGACGCCTTCAAACGGCTCAAGTCTGCCTTTTCTTCGGCTCCCGTGCTCTCCAGACCTGACCCATCTAAACCCTTCCTATTGGAGGTTGATGCCTCCTCTGTAGGAGCTGGAGCTGTCCTTCTACAAAAAAATTCTTCCGGGCATGCTGTTACTTGTGGTTTTTTTTCTAGGACCTTCTCTCCGGCGGAGAGGAACTACTCCATCGGGGATCGAGAGCTTCTAGCCATTAAATTAGCACTTGAGGAATGGAGGCATCTGCTGGAGGGATCAAGATTTCCAGTTATTATTTACACCGATCACAAGAATCTCTCCTATCTCCAGTCTGCCCAACGGCTGAATCCTCGCCAGGCCAGGTGGTCTCTGTTCTTTGCCCGATTTAATTTTGAAATTCACTTTCGGCCTGCCGATAAGAACATTAGGGCCGATGCTCTCTCTCGTTCCTCGGATGCCTCGGAAGTTGAACTCTCTCCGCAACACATCATTCCTCCTGACTGCCTGATTTCCACTTCTCCAGCCTCCATCAGGCAAACTCCTCCAGGAAAGACCTTCGTCTCTCCACGCCAACGCCTCGGAATCCTCAAATGGGGTCACTCCTCCCATCTCGCAGGTCATGCAGGCATCAAGAAATCTGTGCAACTCATCTCTCGCTTCTATTGGTGGCCGACTCTGGAGACGGATGTCGTGGACTTTGTGCGAGCCTGCACTGTCTGTGCCCGGGATAAGACTCCTCGCCAGAAGCCCGCTGGTTTTCTTCATCCTCTGCCTGTCCCCGAACAGCCTTGGTCTCTGATTGGTATGGATTTTATTACAGACCTACCCCCATCCCGTGGCAACACTGTTGTTTGGGTGGTCGTTGATCGATTCTCCAAGATGGCACATTTCATCCCTCTTCCTGGTCTTCCTTCAGCGCCTCAGTTGGCTAAACAATTTTTTGTACACATTTTTCGGCTTCACGGGTTGCCCACACAGATAGTCTCGGATAGAGGCGTCCAATTCGTGTCAAAATTCTGGAGGGCTCTCTGTAAACAACTCAAGATTAAATTAAACTTTTCTTCTGCATATCATCCTCAATCCAATGGACAAGTAGAAAGAATTAACCAGGTCTTGGGTGATTATTTACGACATTTTGTTTCCTCCCGCCAGGATGATTGGGCAGATCTTCTACCATGGGCCGAATTCTCGTATAACTTTAGAGTCTCTGAATCTTCCTCCAAATCCCCATTTTTCGTGGTGTACGGCCGTCACCCTCTTCCCCCCCTCCCTACTCCCTTGCCCTCTGGTTTGCCCGCTGTAGATGAAGTGACTCGTGATCTTTCCACCATATGGAAAGAGACCCAAGATTCTCTTTTACAGGCTTCATCTCGCATGAAAAAGTTTGCCGATAAGAAAAGAAGAGCTCCCCCCATTTTTGCTCCAGGAGACAAGGTATGGCTCTCCGCTAAATATGTCCGCTTTCGTGTCCCCAGTTACAAACTGGGTCCACGCTATCTTGGTCCTTTCAAAGTCTTGTGCCAAATTAATCCTGTCTCTTACAAACTTCTTCTTCCTCCTTCTCTCCGTATTCCTAATGCCTTTCATGTCTCTCTTCTTAAACCACTCATCATCAACCGTTTCTCTCCCAAATTAGTTTCTCCCACTCCTGTCTCCGGTTCTTCTGACGTCTTCTCAGTGAAAGAGATACTGGCCTCCAAGACGGTCAGAGGAAAAAGGTCCTTTTTGGTGGATTGGGAGGGCTGTGGACCTGAAGAGAGATCCTGGGAACCTGAGGACAACATCCTAGACAAAAGTCTGCTCCTCAGGTTCTCAGGCTCTAAGAAGAGGGGGAGACCCAAGGGGGGGGGTACTGTTACGCCGAGCGCTCCGGGTCCCCGCTCCTCCCCGGAGCGCTCGCTTCTCTCTCGCTACCGCAGCGCTCCGGGCAGCTCCACTGACCCGGTGCGCTGCGATACCGTCTCCAGCCGGGATGCGATTCGCGATGCGGGTAGCGCCCGCTCGCGATGCGCATCCCGGCTCCCGTACCTGACTCGCTCTCCGTCTGTCCTGTCCCGGCGCGCGCGGCCCCGCTCCCTAGGGCGCGCGCGCGCCGGGTCTCTGCGATTTAAAGGGCCACTGCGCCGCTGATTGGCGCAGTGGTTCCAATTAGTGTGTTCACCTGTGCACTCCCTATTTATACCTCACTTCCCCTTCACTCCCTCGCCGGATCTTGTTGCCATTGTGCCAGTGAAAGCGTTTCCTTGTGTGTTCCTAGCCTGTGTTCCAGACCTCCTGCCGTTGCCCCCGACTACGATCCTTGCTGCCTGCCCTGACCTTCTGCTACGTCCGACCTTGCTTCTGTCTAATCCCTTGTACCGCGCCTATCTTCAGCAGTCAGAGAGGTTGAGCCGTTGCTAGTGGATACGACCTGGTCACTACCGCCGCAGCAAGACCATCCCGCTTTGCGGCGGGCTCTGGTGAAAACCAGTAGTGACTTAGAACCGATCCACTAGCACGGTCCACGCCAATCCCTCTCTGGCACAGAGGATCCACTACCTGCCAGCCGGCATCGTGACACACACATAGGGCTGCCACCGGAAAGCCCTGTGTGTATAGTGAGCAAGGAATACGCAGCGTATTTCCCACTGCTGCTGTGAATTTTGCGCAGCGTGAAATACGCTGCGTATACGCCGTGTGGGAACGCTCCCTTAAGCAGTGAAAACCCTTTCAGGTCAAGTTTATATCGCAAAAAATTGCTGTTGTATTTCATTTTCGTCCTTAAAAACAGTCTGCAATATTTTTATGGCAGCTTTTTCACCAAGTACTAATAAAAACCTGTACTTAATAAAAAATAAAAAATGTCTGCAAATTACCAATGTGTAAACCCGTGTAAAGGTATGTTCACATGTATATAATCTTCAGATATATGGTGGTATATGAATGCTAAAATCTGCAGCAGATTGTGTTCGTGTAAACATACCCTGCTGTGTATTTCCTACCAGTTAATGTCTATTGCTCACACTGCGGAATATTCGGACTGAATTTTCAGTAGAGATTCCGCCGGCAGCACTAGGAACGCACTGACCCATAGACAGCAATGCATTTCTGAGTGGATTTTTTTTGGCTAATCCGTTGAGAAATGCATTGCCGTCTATGGGGACGGCAACGCAGTCCACGTGGTCCGAGCTTTCACAGTGTGATCCTGGCTTAACTGTCGGGCCTCCCAGAATGAAATGGGGGAAATCCCATGCAATAAGTAGATAATGTCTGTTTTAATACATCTCTGAGGCATTGTATTAAAATTTTTTACACAATGGTTTTACTACTGCTCACTTTATCCATTGCAGTGGGCTGACAACATGAACAACTATCTATGCTTGTTCACACAACCTGAAAAGGATATACCTATTACGAGGAGGATAGGAATACAGTCATAAGCTGGCAGAAGAGTTTAGTCTCTGTTGAAAAGTGCTTGGAAATTACAAGAATGACGCATGCTGATAAGACAACACCACCTCCTCCCTTTTCTTCCTTCCAAGGACAGATAGAACCTGTGACGTGTGGCAGCTGACCTAGAGATAAATGTGTGTACATACATGACAGTCAATCCACAACTATAGATTTTTTACTTGTCTGAAGGAAAAGAATCTGTGCTTACCAATAACAGCAGGTTAAAGGGATTATCCAGGAAAAAACTTATTTGTATATATATATCAACTGGCTCCAGGAAGCTAAACAGATTTGTAAATGACTTCTATTAAAAAATCTTAATCCTTTCAGTACTTATGAGCTTCTGAAGTTAAGGTTGTTCTTTTATGTCTAAGTGCTCTCTGATGACACGTGTCTCGGGAACCGCCCAGTTTAGAAGAGGTTTGCTATGGGGATTTGCTTCTAAACTGGGCGGTTCCTGAGACAGGTGTCATCAGAGAGCACTTAGACAGAAAAGAACAACCTTAACTTCAGAAGCTCAGAAGTACTGAAAGTATTAAGATTTTTTAATAGAAGTAAATTTTTTACTACAAACTCTTAAGTACCTGGAACTGTAGAGCGGTACCATGAACCATATGGTCGAGTAATATATGGTTTTGTTGTTTATTGCACAAATGGATGCACTACCTACTATTGATGAGAAGTGATTCACTGGGGTAACGTAATAAAGTGTACATAAAGTGGTTATGCAAATACTTATAGTATCTAATGTTTTTTTTGTTTTTTTTTCAGCTATAGCAGTCGTGCAGGAGGTATCCTGAATTGGTTAAAAAAAATTCACCTCATTGCCATAAAATGCACTAAGGTAGTGTATATAATTGCATATTGTGTACAGAAAGTAAATTCATGTACAGTGTTAAGCTAGGACTGTTATCTCATAGTCAGTATACATATATCCTTCAGTCCATAAAATGTTTATTACTAATACTAATTGTTTTCCTGCCCATTGTGCACAGGACTTTTCTGAGTGGCCACAGAAAGCACCTGATAACCTGAAATAGCACGTAAGGGGGAATGACGTTGTTGTCTAATGTACTGTATAGTCAGTACATTTACTAATCTATTAATTTGAGGAGAAGTAGGTAAACAAGCCGAGGGGCCCAGTTAGCACAGGCATCTGGGTAGAAAGCATCTGGGTTAAGTGTTATAAATAAATAAAAAGGTACAAAAGACCCTTCAATAACAACCGTTACTACCACAGTTCATTTCATTCTATTTTTCATGTATGTGAGGGCGTTTCTAAAAAAAAAAAAGAAAAAAAAAAAAAAGAAAACGCCACATGAACTCTCATTTCTATTTCCATAGCCCTGTAAAGGACATTCATACAAATGCCCCAGGAACCATTTTTGTTACTATTCCTGATATTGTGTTGCCCCAGCGGTCACTTTATTTTTTCAACCAATGGTGCAAACTGTTTAATAACACACACACTAAAAAAGCTTATACATACTTCCCTCGCAGCCACCGCTATTGGTGCCTGGCCTCTGCCGAACGTCCTCTTCACAAAGCTGTAGATGTGATGTAGCAGCGGCGGTCAGCCAGTTACTGACTAAGGCGGGACATCACTGCTTCCAGTGATTGTGTGGTGGCCCAGTACAGAATCTGTTATTCTGTACACCTGCCCGACCTATGTGGCGGCTTCTATTCCAGTCTCCCCCTGGGCCCACATCCCTCCTAACGACTGTAAAATCTCAGGTTATATGTTGGTTAATCTTTTGAGGCGTTTGTCACTTTAAATAATGTTCTTAGTAACCCTGTTGTCAAGGGGAGTATGCAAGGTGAACAGGTGGCTTGTCAGTGACCAATTGTAACATCTGCGCTCCGGCCAGATATGCTGGCTTTGAACGCTCTCCTCTCATGTCCTCGCTGCCGGCGGGGCTGGGATTCGCATCACGGGATGTGCCCACATGCGAATTCCAGCCCGTCACTCACCTCCCTGGTCTTCCGTGTTCTCAGTCCTGGCGCGCATGCCGGAGCTCTGTGATTTAAAGGGCCAGTACGCCCTAATTAGTGTCTTCACCTGTTCCTTCCCTATAAGTGTGTGCATCTCCCTCTGCCCTGGGCCGGATCTTTGTTGCCTTTGTGCCTGAGAGAAAGCTACTGTGTTCCTGGTTATCCGTGTCCCTGATCCTTGTTCCGTGACCTGACCCTGCAACTGTGCTGCCTGCCCTGACCTTCAGCTATCCTGATCATGTCTAGTCCTTATCCATCTGTACCATGCTTCATCCCAGCAACCTGTGTGGACGAGTCGTGTCGGGGTACCTGGGTGCCACCTGCCGCAGCAAGACCATCCCACTTTGCAGCAGGCTCTGGTGAAAACCAGTGGCACCTTAGACTCCGCTCCCTGGCACGGCTCACCTCATCATTCACACAGGCCCAGAGGATCCACCACCTACCTTACAGTAAGATCCGGCCATGGATCCCGCTGGGGTGCCTCTGCCAGATGTTTCGGATCTCTCCCGTTGTGGCTCAACAGTCGCAGCAGTTACCTCGTCAAGCGCAACAGCTGAATCAACTTTCTGCTATGGTGCAACAGCTTTTTGCCGCTCAGCAGCAACAACAGCAACAGCAGCAGTAACCTGTTCGTGATCCTCCTCCTGTTTCAGCTGTTTCTTCCAGGTCCAAGCTTTACTTATCCTTGCCCACAAAGTTTGACAGAGATCCCAAGCTGTATAGAGGCTTTGTGACACAGTGTTCTATGCATCTAGAACTCATGGCGAATCAGTTCCCGACGGAGCGTGCTAAAGTGCCGTTTGTGGTCAGTCTACTGTCAGGTAAAGCCCCTGCACGGAGATCGTAATGATCCGGTCTCCTCGAACCTGCCGGGGTTCCTTGAAGAATTCCGCAAAGTATTTGAAGAACCCTCACGAGCCTCCTCTGCTGAGACGGCTCTTCTGACTCTTTGTCAAGATAACTCCTCTGTGGGCGACTACGCTGTACATTTCCGCAGACACTGGCTTCTGAACTGTCTTGGAACGATGAAGCCTTGTGTGCCACCTTTAACCTCTTAAGGACGCAGGGCGTATGGATACGCCCTGCATTCCGAGTCCTTAAGGACGCAGGGCGTATCCATACGCCCGTGGAAATTCCGGTCCCCACCGCTAGCCGGTTGGGGACCGGAGCCGGATGCCTGCTGAAATCATTCAGCAGGCATCCCGGCATATCGCCCAGGGGGGTCATTATGCCCCCCCATGTCGGCGATCGCCGCAGATCGCTGGACAATTCAGTCCAGCGATCTGCGGCGATTCCGGGTCAATCGGGTCTCCAGTGACCCGGTGACCCGGAATTACTGGCTGTTCGGGGCCGTCTCTGACGGCCCCGAACAGCCAGAGCCTGCAGGGGTGAGGTGGCACTGGTGCCACCTCACGATCGTCCTGATTCGTCGGCCGGATTACCGGCCGACCAATCAGGGCGCCTGCTGCGGGCGTCACTCCCGCACCCGCTCCGCCCCTCTTCCGGAGGACGTGAGCGGGTGCGGGAAGACAACCCCGGGTGCTGGGGACCCCGATCCCCGGCGTCCATGTTGGGATAGGGGCCCCAGGAGCGACGGCGGCGGCGAGGGACTGTCCTGCGATGGAGCAGCAGCAGGAGGTGAGTTACAGCCTCCTGCTGTTGCTTAGCAACAGCTCCCAGCATGCAAAAAGGGCATGCTGGGAGCTGTAGTTATGCAACAGCAGGAGGCAGACCACCACAACTCCCAGCATTCCCTTATGGGCATGCTGGGACTTATGGTTTTGCAACAGCTGGAGGCACATTTTTTCTATGGAAAAGTGTACCTTCAGCTGTTGTATAACTACAACTCCCAGCTTGCACAAACAGCTAAAGTGCATGCTGGGAGTTGTAGTGGTGCATCTGCTGGTTGCATAACTACAACTCCCAGCATGCCCGTTGGCTGTCGGTGACTGCTGAGAGTTGTAGTTTTGCAACAGCTGAAGGCACACTGGTTGTGAAACTTAGAGTTTTTTTTTTTACCTAACTCAGTGTTTCATGACCGGTGTGCCTCCAGCTGTTGCAAACTACAACTCCCAGCAGTCACCTTACACCATGCACCGTACATGCTGGGAGTTGTAGTTTTGCAACAGCTGGAGGCACACTGGTTTTGAAACACTGAGTAAGGTCACAAACTCCGTAATACATAACCAGTGTGCCTACAGCTGTTGCAAAACTAAAACTCTCAGCATGTACAGTCTGTCAGCGCATGCTGGGAGTTGTAGTTTTGCAACAGCTGGATGTCCCCCCCCAATGTGAATGTACAGGGTACACTCACATGGGCGGAGGCTTACAGTAAGTATCGGGCTGCAAGTTTGAGCTGCAGCTAATTTTCTGCAACAGCTCAAACTGCCAGCGAGAAACTACTGTGAACCCCCGCCCGTGCGACTGTACCCTAAAAACACTACACTACACTAACACAAAAAATAAAATAAAAAGTAAAAAAACACTTCATATACACATACCCCTATACAACCCCCCTCCCCTCCCCAATAAAAATGAAAAACGTCTGGTACGCCACGGTTTCCAAAACGGAGCCTCCAGCTGTTGCAAAACAACAACTCCCAGTATTGTCGGACAGCTGTTGACTGTCCAGGCATGCTGGGAGTTTTGCAACAGCTGGAGGCACCCTGTTTGGGAATCACTGGCGTAGAATACCCCTATGTCCACCCCTATGCAATCCCTAATTTAGGCCTCAAATGCGCATGGCGCTCTCACTTTGGAGCCCTGTCGTATTTCAAGGCAACAGTTAAGGGTCACATATGGGGTATCGACGTACTCGGGAGAAATTGGGCTTCAAATTTTGGGGGGTATTTTCTGCTTTTACCCTTTTTAAAAATTTAAAGTTTTTGGGAAAAGAAGCATTTTAGGTAAATTTTTTTAATTTTTTTTTATATATGCAAAAGTCGTGAAACACCTGTAGGGTATTAAGGTTCACTTTACCCCTTGTTACGTTCCCTGAGGGGTCTAGTTTCAAAAATGGTATGCCATGTGGTTTTTTTTTTTGCTGTCCTGGCACCATAGGGGCTTCCTAAATGCGGCATGCCCCCAGAGCAAAATTTCCTTCAAAAAAGCCAAATGTGACTCCTTCTCTTCTGAGACCTGTAGTGCGCCAGCAGAGCACTTTTCACCCCCATATGGGGTGTTTTCTGAATCGGGAGAAATTTGGCTTCAAATTTTGGGGGGTATTTTCTGCTATTACCCTTTTTAAAAATGTAAAACTTTAGGGAAACCAAGCATTTTAGGTAAACATTTTTTTATTTTTTTTACATATGCAAAAGTCGTGAATCACCTGTGAGGTATTAAGGTTCACATTACCCCTTGTTACGTTCCCCGAGGGGTCTAGTTTCCAAAATGGTATGCCATGTGTTTTTTTTTGCTGTTCTGGCACCATAGGGGCTTTCTAAAGGTGACATGCCCCCCAAAAACCATTTGACGCTCCTTCCCTTCTGAGCCCTCTACTGCGCCCGCCGAACACTTTACATAGACATATGAGGTATGTGCTTACTCGAGAGAAATTGGGTTTCAAATACAAGTAAAAAATTTCTCCTTTTTACCCCTTGCAAAAATGCAAAAATTGGGTCTACAAGAACATGCGAGTGTAAAAAATGAAGATTGTGAATTTTCTCCTTCACTTTGCTGCTATTCCTGTGAAACCCGTAAAGGGTTAAAACGCTTACTGAATGTCATTTTGAATACTTTCGGGGGTGCAGTTTTTATAATGGGGTCATTTATGGGGTATTTCTAATATGAAGACCCTTCAAATCCACTTCAAACCTGAACTGGTCCCTGAAAAAAAGCGAGTTTCCAAATTTTGTGAAAAATTGGAAAATTGCTGCGGAACTTTGAAGCCCTCTGGTGTCTTCCAAAAGTAAAAACTCATCAATTTTATGATGCAAATATAAATTAGACATATTGTATATGTGAATTTAAAAAAAATTATTTGGAATATCCATTTTCCCTACAAGCAGAGAGCTTCAAAGTTAGAAAAATGCTAAATTTTAAAATTTTTCATAAAATTTTGGGATTTTTCACCAAGAAAGGATGCAAGTTACCAAAAAATGCTACCACTACGTTAAAGTAGAATATGTCACGAAAAAACAATCTCGGAATCAGAATGATAACTAAAAGCATTCCAGAGTTATTAATGTTTAAAGTGACAGTGGTCAGATTTGCAAAAAAATGGCCGAGTCCTTAAGGTGAAAAAGGGCTCAGTCCTTAAGGGGTTAAAAATGGACTCTCTAGTAGAATCAAGGATGCTCTCTCTGCTCGAGATCCTCCAACTAACCTAGGCGAATTTATCCATTTGGCCACCCGTATTGATATGCGCTTTGCCGAGAGGCAGGAAGAGCTTCATTTGGAAAGGGAACCTGCACAAACATGACGATTACCCCGACTGGCTCCTGTGTTCCAACGTCCACCTCTACCTTCTTCTTTGCCTCCTGCCGAAGCGGCTATGGAGGTGTATTGCTTTCGCCTAACGCATCAGGAAAGATCCCGTCGACGCAATGAGAATTTGTGCCTATTTTGTACCAGTCCAGAGCACTTTCTCAAAGACTTCTATACGTCCTCCGCGTCCGGGAGAATGGTTGCAACTTGGACAAGTAAGATGGGCTTCCCTAGATGTGAATATGACCTCTCCTTGTTTGATCATTCCAGTTTAGGTCTTTTCTTCTGCTAAGACATCTTTCAATGCTTCTGCATTTTTGGACTCTGGTTCCGCTGGCGACTTCATTGGTGCCTCCCTGGTCCAGAAACTCCATCTTCCAGTAACCCGTCTTGCCAAGCCCTTGTACATTTCCTTTGTTAAAGGAGTAGTCCGGCGCGCAGTTTTTTCATTTTATCCCGTCCTGGCTGCAAAATAAAAGAAAACACACTTTCTCTTACCTGCCAAGGAGCCCCTGGAGCTCCAGTACAGGTGTTCGGTCCCCAGGCTGTATTCTTCTTACTTCCTGTTAGCCCGGCACGTCACACGGAGCTTCAGCCTATCACTGGCCGAGGCAGGACATCGCTGCGGCCGGTGATAGGCTGAAGCTCCGTGTGACGTGCCAGGCTAACAGGAAGTAAGAAGAATACAGCCCGGGGACCGAACACCTGTACCGGAGTGTACCGGAGCTCCGGGGGCTCGTTGGCAGGTTAGAGGAAGTGTGTTTTCTTTTATTTTGCAGCCCGGACGGGATAAAATGAAAAAAGGGTGCGCCAGACTACTCCTTTAATGGACAAAATCTGAACTGGAAGGTGCTATACCACACTGAACCTCTCATCATGCAAGTAGGAGATTTGCATAAGGAAAACTCTATGTGCTACCACACTCTACTTCAGAGCTTTTTCTTGGTCTTCCTTGGCTTCAACGTCATTCTCCTCAATTAGACTGGAAATCTGGTGAAATCACATGTTGGGGACAGTTTTGCCAAAGTCATTGTCTTGTGCCAATCCAGTCTAAAACTCTTTCTTCGACTCCTCCTAGGCCTGCTGACAAAAACTTCAGGGCTGGCTTTTTTCCAGGTCCTCCGATGTCACAGGTTTGAACTCCATGTCAAGGCATAATATTCCTCCTGAGCATTTGATTCCTTTAGCTCCTGTCTACCTTCAGCAAGTTCCACCTGGAAATTTTTTTGTGCCTGCTAAACTGAGACGTACTGGTGACATTCTTCTTTGCTATCTGTTCACCTTGGAAAACGGAAGACTATTCAACTGATCTCCCGGCATTACTGGTGGCCGCACCTTGAACGTGATGTTGCAGATTTTGTTTGTTCCTGCGTTACCTGTGCTCATAACAAAACTATTCTACAGAAACCTGCGGACCACTTACAGCCTTTGCCCACTCCTGAAACCCTCCAAGAAGAGGGGGAGACCAAAGGGGGGGGGGGGGTACTGTTATGTCTGGCCGTGATTGCTCTCCTCTCATGTCCCCGCTGCCGGCGGGGCTGGGATTTGCATCGCAGGATGCGCCCGCATGCGAATTCCAGCCCGTCACTCACCTTCCTGGTCTTCCATGTTCTCAGTCCTTGCACATGCAAAGTGAGGAGCTGAAGAGTCTGTGTGATCTAGAAGGAGGACTGAGGCCTAGTTCTGCAACCATGCTTCTACTGCAAGTTAACCCCAGTGGGGAAACTACAGAAGTCCAGGTAGTCAGTCAGAGTCAAGCTTGTCAATTGCTGAAGTCAAGCGTGGCTGCCTCAGTCAAGTAAATTACAACTACAAGTTCCAGCCAGCCGATAAGCTTCCCTAAGTTCATCCTGCATCTCCTTAGTGCCTATCTGAGCTGTATGGACTTTAACACTTTGTCTACCTCAGTAAAGCATACCAGTTAACCGTAACCTTGCATCGGAGTGATTATTTGCCCCGTGCCTGGCACAGGTGAAGCTGGTCTCTACCTCGGGTGATGTACAGGCTAACCACACCCTGGCGTCACAATCACAAAGGGTTAATAACATCTCCCCTACCATACCCGTCACCAGAACTTGCTAAGCAGCGTTGCTATGTCATGTCTGCAGCTATACTATATGAAGGGTAAAATGGGCAGAGATTGGGCACCAATACAGGAGGTTAATAGGTATTATCTGATGTGATTTAAAAAAAAAAAAAAACAATTCTGGTGTTTGGTATTTTTTTTACATTTACACTATTTACCATACAAAGTAAATACATTTATATTTTAACAATTCCACATGAGGTTCAAATACAACATTTATTTTAACAATTTTGCATGGGGTGATACTAAATAGATTAATTTTTATTATGTTTACATATTTTTTAATTGATTTAAACCTTTAATAAGGAAAGTGTTAATGTATGTGGGTTAAATCTTTATTTATTTATTTATTTATTATTTTACACTTTATTGGTCTCCTTAAGGGACTATTGGGAGGGGGAATCAATAGATTCATCATCTAGATCTATGTAGATCTACTGAACTACATTAATCGGTGTGCTCTGAGCTCTATTGATAGAGTCTGCTGCTGATGGCCATTTAAAGGATTAATAGCCGGCCACGTGCTACTGTAATCAGCTGATGGCTGCCCGGTATCGTGTGAGTTTCTTAACAGCACATCATGAGTCGTTCAGAGGTTAATGAGTTTTACCAGCGCTAGCTATAGAACCATAGCAATTTCACTGTCAAACCATACACTGAACTCAATGGAAAACTGTTCTAAATGATAGAAGATTGGCACTGTTCAAATTCTCTTCACATCTTTTTGGATTTGTCAGAGAATGCAAAAAAATTCTAAAAACATGACCAAATGGCTGACATTCTGACGTTTTTGCATTTAAAACAAACCAAAAACTAATAATGCACTGAGCCCTAGGCTAAGTTCACACTTTTTATTTTGGGCAACCAATAAAATGACCGGTGTTTTTTTTTTTACTATTTCATTTTATTGAACTAAATAGCATAATGGAAAATGTATCAAAGAAAAGGACATGGGCTGGACATACCTGGGCTCTTACTAAGCATTGCGCCCGAGACACTTCAGCCTCATTTGCATATCAACAAAGGGCTTATACCTCAATAATGGAGAAGGTATATTGAAATAAAAAAGGTGTGTGAAATTGAAAAGAAAACCATCACTTTCTGTTTATACGCAGTACACTTTATGGTAAAAGTGAAATTTCTTCCTTATTCTGTGGGTCAATAAGATTAAAATAATTCCCACTTTTTTACGTTTACACCATTGATCGTACGGGATCATTATCATTATATTTTAATAGTTCAGACATTTACAGATGCACCAATACCAAATATGTTTATTAATTTTCACACTTAATTTTTTTTACACAGTTTTTTTTTCGTAAAATTGGAAAAAGGGGTGATTGTAATTTATTTAATTTTTTTTACTATTTATTTTAATTTTTTTATGTCCCCCATAACAGCTTGGACCCACCGTGCACAAAGTGATTGCAGCTCCTGCGGACGATTCAGGTATAGGAGATAAATGCCCAGAATGCCGTATTTCAAACAAATTGGACTTTCCTCCTTCTGCTTCCCCGATATCCGGCTCCCGGCATACGCACCGATCTTCTTCCTGCTCTTTGTGGTCAATTTCTCACACTGCGGCTCAGCTTATCGCCAGATGATGCCAGTGATGTTCAGACTTGGCAGGTGATAGGCTAAGAGTCAGTGTGGCGTAACGAGCCCCAGCCTCAGGAAGAAGACCAGGGCCGAGACGGTCACTGACGCTCAGCCTATCACTGGGCGAGGTGGGACATCGCTGCAACTGGCAATTAGCTGAGCTGCAGTGTGATGAGTGAACAAGAAGCAGAAAGTGGATCGCTGTGGAGGCTGGGAGTGTGATCATGACCTCTCATGATCTTGTTAAATTTTATAATCCTCCCAGTTCACTGCCCCCATCATGATAAACCACCACCCTGCCTTTATTTTTATTATTTTTACATTTTCTACCTTGTTATTGCTTTGTATTTTCTGCTCAGTCAGATTCAGACTGGGAAGGGGCATTACCCATCAGGCTGTGACATCATCTGAAGCCATACAGGGGAAAACTTCCTCCCTCACTCTGCTACACACAGCCCAGAGCAGTTCAGTGTGTGAGATGAGCTATGATTGGCTAAGGCTGCACACACTCCCTCAGTACTCCAGACTGCATTTCCTAATTTTGGACTTCTGCCAGGCCAGCAGGTGTCCAAAGATTGTGCAAGAGATAGGGGGAAATATGCTCTGGTCAAGTAGGGAGACACCTAGTGGCAGCTTTTTTAAACACAAATAAAACATAGAAAACTTGATTCTTTTAAAACGAAGTAAATTAGAAAGATTTTTTATTTACCATAAAAATTGCAATAGCAAAAATTAACCATTTAAATGCCAGCATTCTGAGCAAATTGAAGAAACTGTAAGTGAACTAGAAATGTTGTATTATAAAGGAGAGAAATCAGGTACACCAGGTCTCATGAAATAGGTAGCAGAGGAATAAGGTCTGTACTGTGGCAGTGTGGCAAAGAAAGGGTGTATTTCCCTTGCTAACTCTAGAGAATCCTCCACTTGTAGCCTGATTAATGAGGTATCAGGAAGGGGAAGTGTGTTTAAAAGGAAAGGAAACAGAATAGTTGGGGCTCTCCCTGGAAAACAGAATGTCGCTGTAGGGGGAGACACTCGGGCCCTGTTGAGGAAGCACACAGCTGGAATCTGTGAGTGGCCCCAAGTGACAGTGTGAACTGTGAGTAAAACAGGTTGCAGGGGCACATGTTTTATGCTGGCTGAGGGTTGCTCACCAGTTAGTAGTCAGTAGTCAGGGTATGTGTAGTCAGTGACCAGACGGTCTAGGATTTTGGTTTGTTCCTGAGTTATGTTTTGTTTTACCAGCAACCTGTGTTAATAAAGCTGGCGACAAGCCAGACTTGTATGCTGAATGGTTGTCTGGAGAGTTATTGCAAAGAATTGTGTCCCGTGGCAAGTAACCAGGACGATCCCAGAGCTAATCCCTGAGATGGAATGTCACAGTACGTATATCATTATTGTTAATTTGTAAAAAGGGTAGAACTGTTTTATTAAGATTGTGTATTTTCTGATATCAATTCCACTGATTCCACAGCTCATAGAACTTCTTTGTTGAGTCTCGGTGTATCACTATAATTTTATTTAATTTCTATCATTAACGAAAAGAAATCCTTCCATCCCAGAGCTGTAGTTTGTCTCTAACATAATAAAGCTATGACCAGAAGTTTACAAATGAGTTGTCTCTGTTGCATTGGAAAAGAGTGGATTCCTATCAGTTACAGTGCAAGTTGGGGAGTCAGAGTCACCCTAGTCCTAAAGATGTGAGAGAGTAGATTAGGTATTTCCCTCGATAACTGTTGAATACAATGACATGACCACAAAATGTGCAGCAAAGATCTCTGACTGCAATGCTAAACTACTATGCTAACACTCCCAGCCAAGTCATTCCAATTTTTTCAGGCTTGATTTCCAGCCATTTTAAAAATCTTTGTATCTTTAAATCCTGAGGCTTTAAAGCGAACATCTCATCAGTTTAATAATAGGGCACTCTCCCTTACCACTGTATATGGTATAGGATGATGGTCAGTTGTTTTCCAAGTGAACAGCAGAGTGCATGCTTGGCCACCACTCTTTTCAATCATTAATTTTAATGAAACCCCTTGGTGCAGATCCTAGTTAACAAAGCCTAAAATCTAATACATACATGCTACATGAAACCTATGAATATAATGGGGATTTATGGGGGTAAAACAGCCCTTCCCATATGCCCATGCATGTTTCTTGACTGCTATTACTATGCAATGGGCCCAACATATTGGGTCTGCCACTTCACAATCAGCATGTAGAAGAAATGATAAAAGACTGTTAAAGATGAGAGCCTGTAGACCAGGGGTCCTCAAACTATGGCCTGCGGGCCACATGCGGCCCGCCGAGGACATTTATCCGGCCCGCCGCTGCCTGGGACATCGCTGTGTCCCAAAAGATGCAGGGGCCGCCGGGAAGGTGGTGCACGCAGGGATGTCACTGACGCTGTGCGTGTGCCCATAGCAATGGAGCGCGGAGGAGCGGAGCGCTGGCCAGCTTGGTAAGTGTTACCAGCGGCACGTCAGCTTCGGTGCTCCGACCACCGCTCCTTCGGTCCCGGGAGTTACTGCTATGTTCGGACCGGAGGAGTGGTGGTCGGAGCACTGAAGTGGGGCAGAACACAAGCATACAGCCTCCAGCCATACACTGTATAGCTGGAGGCTGTATGTCTGTGGGGGAACATACTGCACCTAATGTGGGGGAGCTATACTGCACCTAATGTGGGGGAACTCTACTACACCTAATGTGGGGAAACTATACTGCACCTAGTGTGGGGGAACTATACTGCACCTAATGTGGGGGAACTATACTGCACCTAATGTGGGGAGACTATACTGCACCTAATGTGGGGGGACTATACTGCACTTAATGTGGGGGGAACTATACTGCACCTAATGTGGGGGAACTATACTGCACCTAATGTGGGGGAACATACTGCACCTAATGTGGGGGAACTATACTGCACCTTATGTGGGGGAGCATACTGCACCTAATGTGGGGGAACATACTGCACCTATTGTGGGGGAACTATACTGCACATAATGTGGGGGAACTATACTGCACCTAATGTGGGGGAACATACTGCACCTAATGTGGGGGAACTATACTGCACCTTATGTGGGGGAGCATACTGCACCTAATGTGGGGGAACATACTGCACCTATTGTGGGGGAACTATACTGCACATAATGTGGGGGAACTATACTGTACCTAATGTGGGGGAACTGTATTGCACCTACTGTGGGGAACTGTATTGCACCTAATGTAGGGGAACTGTATTGCACCTAATGTGGGGGAACTGTATTGCACCTAATGTGGGGGAACTGTATTGCACCTAATGAGGGGGAACTGTATTGCACCTAATGTGGGGAAACTTTATTGCACCTAATGTGGGGGAACTGTATTGCACCTAATGTGGGGGAACTCTATTGCACCTAATGTGGGGGAACTGTATTGCACCTAATGTGGGGGAACTGTATTGCACCTAATGTGGGGGAACTGTACTGCCAACCCTAATGTGTGGGAACTACAACCTAATGTGGGGGGGATCTATACTGCCAACCTAATGTAGGGGGAACTGTGCTGCGTACTTAAAGTGGTAGTCCACTAATAAGATATATAAGTGTGCATAGGAATTTGTTCATGTTTTGTTATCTATAGTCCCGCCCTCCAACGGTCTGAGGGACCATGAACTGGCCCCCCGTTTAAAAAGTTTGAGGACCCCTGCTGTAGACTGAGACCTTTGAGGTATGTTTTAGATGTCTGTTACACCGCTTGAAAAAGTGCTGTTACCTATGCCTATTGACGCCACCGGAAAAATAATATATGTCTGCACTATGTTGGCATCCATCCAAGAGTGTGCAGTCCTGCCCATGTGTCCATTTGTTTTATAATACTTACAACTGCATCATCATCCATGGGCCGTCACTTCCTATCGATGGTAGAAAAACAAGATAAAATGAAGGCAAATGGGTCCTGGGCTAGCAACGTTTAACGGGGGCACACTCTGGCTGGCACTAAGTACAAGGAGACTCTCTGGAAGACACTGCCAACAAAAGTGAGTGCTCAGACTGACATAAAGTATGAGGGTGCTTTCTGGCTAAAATGCTAAAAGAGAATTTTTCTGACTAGTACTGTCAACATCAGGCACCCTTTAAAGGAAAACTGTCACTTGTGGGAGAGCTGGAGGGAGGGGGGGATGAATATTCAAAAGCGGTGCTGACGTCAGTGCCAGTTAAGCGCCGAAGCCCCGCCCGTGCCAGTTACAGGAAGATTTCAACAGATACTAACACTACAATTGCGGGAGAATGGCGGCGCAGATCCGGACAAGGTAGGGCTCATTTTAATCAGCGTCTCCCGCACTATCCACCAGTACCTGTGGATAGTGCGGGAGAAAACAAGTGACAGTTTTCCTTTAAGTGTCAGGTACTGTTTTGTTTGATCAAGGCATCTTGTGTTTAACTTCTTGATGACCGTTATTAAGCCTTTTTATGGCGCTTGCCGGTCATTACATATAGAATGAGCTTACAAGTTGAGCCCTTTCTATATGCAGCGGGTGTCATCTGTATATTACAGCTGACACCTGCCTGCAACTGCCGACACCAGACTTTAGTCCAATTCCAGCATTTTGTGATCAGTATCATGGCATGCAGAGGGTGAACTGACAGATACTACACCAGTTAGGGGTTCGATCGGCACCCCCCAAGACAATCACAGGGTGACAATTTGTTACTAAGGAAGCCAGAGGCCTTCTGACCAAAGGAAAAGTTGCCCAGTTCCCCATAGCAACCAATCAGCATGCTTCTTTCATTTTAAACAAGGCCTCTGCAAAATAAAAGAAGCAATCTGATTGGTTGCTATGGGAAACTGGACAACTTTTCCTTTGCATAGGTTTTGATAAATCTCCCCCTCTGTGTCTGCAATAGGAAGATCTTCTTGTATAGTTTTCTTAGGCAGGCTGTACTAGAAGATCGCTGATTTGACACTTAACTGCCATACAATAGTATAGCATTAAACTGGGAAAGCAATCTAATAATTGCTTATAAAAAAGTGTAAAACAAAAATGAAATAAGAAAATATATATAAAAAGTAAATCACCCCCTCTTGCATTTTTCAAATAAATTAGTCTAAACTCCCCAAAAAAATATTTGGTATTTGAGTGAAGAAATGTCCAAAATAAAATGTTAAAATATAACATTATTGATCCTGTATGGTGAAAGGTGTAAACTATTTAAAGGAGAACTGCGGCGCAACACTTTTAACGTCCCCTGTGCCCAGGCTGCAAAAACTATAAAAAAAAAATCTTAACTCACCTACATTCCCCCGTTGCGCTGATATTGGCGTCCCGTTCCTCCCTTGCTGCTCGGCTTCCTGCTTCTTAGGCTCGTATCGCCGGCCACAGGTGGCGATGTGCCGCCTAGGCCGGTGATATGCTGAGCACACTGTCATGTAAGGAGCCTGGGCAGCAGGGAGAAGGCGGGGCCCAAGCTCCTTACATGACAGTGCGCTCATCCTATCACCAGCACTGGGGAAGTTAAGTGTTGTGCCGCCATTCTCCTTTTAAAAAAAACACATATTCAAGAATTAAAGGGGTTATCCAGGAAAAAACGTTTTCTTACATATCAACTGGCTCCAGAAAGTTAAACAGATTTGTAAATTACGTCTATTAAAAAAAATCTTCATCCTCTCAGTTCTTATGAGCTGCTGAAGTTGACTTGTTTTTTTTATGTCTAAGTGCTCTCTGTTGACACCTGACCCGGGAAATCCCCATAGCAAACCTCTCCTACTCTGTGCAGTTCCCGAGACAAGCAGAGATGTCAGCAGAGAGCACTGTTGCCAGACAGAACAACTCAACTTCGGCAGCTGATAATTATTGGAAGGATTAAAATTTTTTAACAGAAGTAATTTACAAATCTGTTTAACTTTCTGGAGCCAGTTGATATACATATATAAAGTTTTTTCCTGGAATACCCATTTGATTATTTTTGGTCAAATCACATCCCAGGAAAAAAAATGTAAAAGTCTCATCGACACCAAACTGGTACCAATAAAAATTTTAGGTCATGGTGCAAACATTTTTGGGGGAACAGTTGGAGGCACACTAAGGGTCGGGTCACTGGAGGATCCGCAGCGTATTGATCCGTGTCGTGTGACCCTACCCTTAAATAGGCAATGTCAGTAAACATATTTGATATTTGATTCCTTATGCCAACTAAATAACTTTTGTAATTGGCTTCCTAAAAAGAAAAAACATTTTGTTAATTTTTCTGCTGTATACTTCTGGCCACCAGGGGTCTCCCTTCTTGGCCAGAACACATTCTGTCTGGTCAAAATCTCAGATTTTGGTCTCCTGCTTGTAATGGCATAAGACCAAACTCAAGAAGTGTTTCTCCACACTGAGCTTGATTGACAGCTGCAAAGAGCCTCACTGACAGCTGCACAGACTGAAAGCTGCAAAGAGCCTCACTGAAAGATATACAGACTAAAAGCTGCTGCACAGAGCCTGAGGTCTTCTATTCATGACAGCACTGCAATGATGCGAGGGTGGAAGTGGTCCCCCAGCAGGCTTCAGTGATGTCATGTCTGCTGATAAACACCCACTTTCTCCTGCTGGGAGATTGCAGTATGTGAGCAAGAAGAATGGTATGATACAGAGCTTTTTAAATCTTTGAAATTGTTTTAAGTGTGGGAGGAGTGTAAGGAGTAGTTAAGGAACATAGCCTGAGTTAGTTTAGAAAAGTTTATTTGGTGACAGGTACTCTTTAAGGGTCAGAATACCCTATGTTTTGGCACCTCGTTAATCGTATCGGTCAGCATCCCGCCAAAAATGGGTGGCTGACATAAATTGTTAACGGGCGCAGCAAACCCCTTTCAATTCTATGGCCGCAAGGAGTCAACTTGTCACTCTTTTCGGGGACGTGTGTGCTATTTCAAAAGTGCAACAGTCCCAGTCATGAGTGTGCTTAAAATAGTGCATATGTCCTGAACAGAGTCACTAGGGGTAATTCCATTTAGCAACAGAAGTGAATGGGGTGTGCTGCTCCTGTTAACAGTATACATCGGCATCCCATTTTTCGGCGGGATGCCAACGGATACGATTAACAGGGGCCAAAACATAGTGTGTTAAAGGGGTACTCCACTGGCCAGTGTTCTGGCTGCATTCGGAACATTCAGTTCCGAATGCTGGGAGGGTGCTGTGAGGGTCAGCCACGCCCCTCATGATGTCAGGCCACGCCCCATCAATGCAAGTCTATGTTCCGAACACAGCTGGAACACAGGCCAGTGGAGTACCCCTTTAATAATTTTATTTTTGAATTTTCATTTTTTCCTACTTGCCTTCTAAAAATCCTAACTCTTTTATATTTTAATCCACAGACACGTATGAGGGCTTGGTTTTTGTACGACCAGTTGTCCTTTGTAATGACTGTAATGCAATTTAGCAAATTTTGGAAGGGTAAGTTTTCACGTTGTACAATTTACAAAATTACATGCTTTCTTTATTCTGTAGGTCAATACGATTAACCCCTTAAGGACGCAGCTCATTTTCACCCTAAGGACGCAGACCTTTTTTGCAAATCTGACCACTGTCACTTTAAGCATTAATGACTCTGGGATGCTTTTACTTTTCATTCTGATTCCAAGAGAGTTTTTTTTTCTGAGATATTCTACTTTATGATAGTGGTAAATTTTCGTCGATACTTGCATAATTTCTTGGTGAAAAATTCCAAAATTTGATGAAAAATTTATATATATATAAATTATATATTGATTCACATATACAATATGTCTACTTTCTGTTGGCATCATAAAATTGACATGTTTTCACTTTTGGAAGACATCTGAGGGCTTCAAAGTTAAGCAGCAATTTTCCATTTTTTCTCAATTTTCAAAATCGGAATTTTTCAGGGACCAGTTGAGTTTTGAAGTGGATTTGAGGGGCCTTCATATTAGAAATACCTCATAAATGACCCCATTATAAAAACTTCACTCCTCAAAGTATTCACAATGACATTCAGTAATTGTGTTAACCCTTTAAGTGTTTCACAGGAATAGCAGTAAAGTGAAGGAGAAAATTCAAAATCTTCATTTTTTACACTCTCATGTTCTAGTAGACCCAGTTTTTGAATTTTTACAAGGGGTAAAAGGTGAGAAATCACCCTAAAATTGGAAACCCAATTTCTCTCAGTAAGGAAATACCTCATATGTGAGTGTAAAGTGCTCTGTGGGTGCACTAGAGGGCTCAGAAGCGACAATGGGATTTTGGAAAGTGAATTTTGCTGAAATGGTTTTTGGGGAGCATGTCACATTTAGGAAGCCCCTACGGTGCCAGAACAGCAACAAAAACCCACATGGCATAATATTTCTGAAACTACACCCCTCAAGGAACATAACAAGGGGTACAGTGAGCCTTAACACTCCACAGGTGTTTGACGACTTTTCATTAAAGTCGGATGTGTAAACGGAAAAAAAAATGTTTTCACTAAAATGCCGTTTTTCCCCAAATTTTACATTTTTACAAGGGATAATAGGAGAAAATGTCCCCAAAAATTTGTAACCCCATTTCTTCTGAGTATGGAAATACATCATGTGTGGACGTCAAGTGCTTTGCTGGCGCACTACAATGCTCAGAAGAGAAGGAGCACCATTGAGCTTTTGGAGAGAGAATTTGGTTAGAATAGAAGTCAAGGGTTTTGTGCGTTTACAAAGCCCCCCGTGGTGCCAGAACAGTGGACCCCTCCACACACACACATGTGACCGCATTTTGGAAACTACACCTTAATAAGGGGTGCAGTGAGCATTTACAACCCACTGGTGTTTGACAGATCTTTGGAACAATGGGCAGTACATTTTTCATTTTCACGGACCACTGTTCCAAAAATCTGTCAGACTCCTGTGGGGTGCAAATGCTCACTGTACTCCTTATTACATTACGTGTGGGGTGTAGTTTCCAAAATGGGGTCACGTGGGGGGGGGGTTCCATTGTTCTGGCACTATAAAGGCTTTGTAAACACATGTGGCCTTCAATTCCGAACACATTTTCTCTCCAAAATCCCAATGACGCTCCTTCTCTTCTGAGCAGCGTAGTTCACCCGCAGAGCACTTTACATCCACATATGGGGTATGTTCTTACTGGGTTAACAAATTTTGGGGGGCTTTTTTTTTTCATTTTCCCATCCAACTTTAACAGAAATTTGTCAAACACCTGTGGGGTGTTAAGGCTCTCTATACCGCTTGTTAAGTTACGTGAGGGGTGTAGTTTTCAAAATGGGGTCACATGTGGGTGTTTGGTTTTTTGTGTTTATGTCAGAACCGCTGTAAAATCAGCCACCCCTGTGCAAATCATCAATTTATGCCTCAACTGTACATAGTGCGCTCTCACTCCTGAGCCTCGTGCGTCTGCAGAGCATTTTACGTCCACATGTGGGGTATTTCCGTACTCAGGAGAAATTGCGTTACAAATTTTGGGGGTCTTTTTTTCCTTTCCTTTTACCTCTTGTGAAAATAAAAAGTATGGGGCAACACCAGCATGTTAGTGTAAAATGTTTTCTTTTTTTACACTAACAGGCTGGTGTAGACCCCAACTTTTCCTTTTTAAAAGGGGTAAAAGTAGAAAAAGCCCCTCAAAATTTAGTATGGAAATACCCCAAATGTGGCCCTAAACTGTTTTCTTAAAAACACGATAGGGCTCCGAAGTGAGAGAGCGCCATGCGCATTTAAGGACTAAATTAGGGATTGCATAGGAGTGGACATAGGGGAATTCTACGCCAGTGATTCCCAAACAGGGTGCCTCCAGCTATTGCTAAACTCCCAGCATGCCTGGACAGGAAATGCTGTCCGGAAATGCTGGGCGTTGTTGCTTCGCAACAGCTGGAGGCTTCATTTTGGAAACACTGCCGTATGATAAGTTTTTCATTTTTATTGGGGGGGGGGGGCAGTGTAAGGGGGTGTATATGTAGTGTTTTACCCTTTATTATGTGTTAGTGTAGTGTTTTTAGGGTACATTCGCACTGGTGGGGGTTTACGATGAGTTGCTAGGAGTTTGCGCTCTGGCAGAAAATTTGCCGCAGCCCAAACTTAAAGCAGGAAACTCACTGTAAATCCGCCCGTGTGAATGTAACCTGTACATTCACATGGGGGGGCATACCTCCAGCTGTTGCAAAACTACAACTCCCAGCATTCACTGACAGAACGTGCATGCTGGGTGTTGTACTTTTGCAACAGCTGGAGGCACACTGGTTGAAAAACCTTCCGGTAGGTTCGGCTACCTGACTCAGTATATTCCAACCAGTGTGCCTCCAGCTGTTGCAAAACTACAACTCCCAGCATGTACTGATCGCCGAAGAGCACGCTGGGAGATGTAGTTATACAATAGCTGGAGGTACGCAACTACAACTCCCAGCATGGTGAGACAGCCTTCTGCTGTTTGGGCATGCTGGGAGTTGTAGTTTTGCAAGATTTAGAGGGCCGCGGTTTAGAAACCACCGCACAGTGATCTCCAAACTGTGGCCCTCCAGATGTTGCAAAACTACAAATCCCAGCATGCCCAGACAGCAAATTGCTGTCTGGGCATGCTGGGAGTTGTAGTTTTGCAAGATCTAGAGGGCCACAGTTTAGAGACCACTGCACAGTGATATCCAAACTGTACCCCTCTAAATATTGCAAAACTACAAATCCCAGCATGCCCAAACGGCTGTCTGGGCATGCTGGGAGTTGTAGTTTTGCAACATCTGGAGGCTACAGAAACCACTTGAGAACGGACCATGTATAAACTAAAATGAGTTTTATTGAGAATAATATCAAGACATATAATGATTACACACACAGCATGGACAAACAAAAAGTGGGAACCAGGGAGCAGGGGGAGATAAAAAGAAAGTAACAATAGTATATATAGTGTCCAAGTGTGCTGAACAATTTAAAGTGCCAGCAACGTGCCATGAGTAAATAGGACCAATATCTTAAAAACGCACACAAAACGGATCACAGAGAAAACCAGATATAATAGTGGCATAAAACAGTGAGACTCCCTCCGCTCCCCAGTTACCCACCAGACTAAAGCCCCGTTGGGTGAAACGCGTTGGAGGTCTGGTGGGTAACTGGGGAGCGGAGGGAGTCTCACTGTTTTATGCCACTATTATATCTGGTTTTCTCTGTGATCCGTTTTGTGTGCGTTTTTAAGATATTGGTCCTATTTACTCATGGCACGTTGCTGGCACTTTAAATTGTTCAGCACACTTGGACACTATATATACTATTGTTACTTTCTTTTTATCTCCCCCTGCTCCCTGGTTCCCACTTTTTGTTTGTCCATGCTGTGTGTGTAATCATTATATGTCTTGATATTATTCTCAATAAAACTCATTTTAGTTTATACATGGTCCGTTCTCAAGTGGTTTCTTTTTCTTTTGGTTTCATATTTAGAGTATTTACCACAGGACCCTATACATCTATGAGCATATCTCCTCCCCCTTTTTTGGTATCTGGAAGCTACAGTTTAGAGACTACTGTATAGTGGTCTCCAAACTGTAGCCCTTCAGATGTTGCTTGGCAACTATTCACTGGCTTCTGTGGGTGGGCAGAACGGGGGAACCGAACTTTAACCCCTCTGCCCCTGATCTGCTATTGGTCGGTCACTTCTGACTGACCAATAGCAGGGATAGGAGGGTTGACCCCTGCCACCTCACTCCTATCTCTTCAGGGGGAACAGGGGTGTCTTGGAAACCCCCGATCTCCCTTATTTTCCGGGTCACCGGAGACTCGTAAGACCCGGAATCGCCGTAGATCGCCGGTCTGAATTGATCGCCGACATGGGGGGTCTCAGGACCCCCCTGGGTGATGTGCCGGGATGCCTGCTGAATGATTTCAGCAGGCATCCCAGTCCGGTCCCCGACTGGCTAGCGGCGGGGGCTGGAATTCCCACGTCCTTATGGACTCATGCACCCTGCGTCCTGAAGAGGTTGAAATGATACCCATGATGACATACTTTTTTATTATTGTACTGCTTTCAAGAAATCTCAAACTTTTTAACTAAACTAGTGCATTTAAAATCAATCTATTTTGACGACCTATAACTTTTTCATTTTTCTGTATAAGTGGCAGTTTAAAGGGCTCATTTTTTGCGCAGTGATCTGTACTTTTTATTGATTTGCTTATAAACAACTTTTAATAATTATTTTTTTGGGGGAATATGATGTGACATAAAAGCAGCAATTTTGAATTTTTTTTTATAACATTTACCATTTACCATATGGGATAATACCATATTTTGACAGCTCGGACATTTACGCAAGCGGCAATACCCAATATGTTTACATTTTTTTAAATCACTTCTTGGGGGGTAAAATAGGAAAAAAAGGGACAATTAAAATTTTTATTGGGGGAGATTTTTCTTTTAGTTTTTTTTTTTTTTTTTACACTTTTACACATCTGATTGCTAATAATGTTCAGTGCTATGCATAGGGCATAGCACTGATCAGTGTTATCTGTCATCTCCTGCTCTGGTCTGCTCGATCTCAGACCAGAGCAAAAGACGCCAGAAGACGGAAGGAGGCAGGTTAGGGGACCTCCGTCCGCCATTACAGATGATCGGATTGCCGCGGCAGCTCAGTGGGCGATCTGATCATGCATTTTTCTGACCGCACTCCCGCAGATGCCGTGATCTGTATTGATCACTGCATCGGAGGGGTTAATGGCAGACATCCGCGCGATCGCTCATGTACGCCATTACCGGCGGGTCCATGGCTGCTGATAGCAGCCGGGACCTGCTGTGCATGATGTGAGCACCACTCCGATGCTCGTGGTCATGTACACGACATAAATGCACGTCCTGTTGCGTTAAGTACCACCACACCAGGACGTACATTTACGTCCTGCGTCATTAACCTCTTGGGGACGAGGGGCGTACAGGTACCACCCCTCCTATCCCTGCTATTGGTCGTCTAGAAGCGACGGCCAATAGCAGATCGGGGGGGTTAACTTTCGGTTTCCCCATTCTGCCCACCCACAATAGGCCGGCCAGAACGGGGAAACCAACGAGGACTGGCGCCGAAGTCCACCTACCCATCGGCGGCAGAAGAGGACAGCGATGCGGCTCTATGGATCCTATGGAAGACGGTGAGTTGCCTAGCAACATCTGGAGGGCTACAGTTTGAGACCACTAGACAGTGGTCTCTAAACTGTAGCCCTCCAGATGTTGCAAAACTACAACTCCCAACATGCCCAGACAGCTGTTTGCTGTTTGGGCATACTGGGATTTGTAGTTTTGCAACAGCTGGAGGGTCACAGTTTGGAGATCACTGTGCAGTGATATCTAAACTGTGGCCCTCTAGATCTTGCAAAACTACAACTCCTAGCATGCCCACACAGCAGTTTGCTGTGAGGGCATGCTGGGATTTGTAGTTTTGCAACATCTAGAGGGCCACAGTTTGGAGATCACTGTGCAGTGGTCTCTAAACTGTAACCCGCCAGTGCCTAAAAATACTACACTATACTACACTACACTAACACATAATAAAGGGTAAAACACTACATATACACCCCCTTACACTGTCCCCCCCCCCCCCCAATAAAAATGAAAAACGTATCGTACGGCAGTGTTTCCAAAACGGTGCCTCCAGCTGTTGCAAAATAACAACTCCCAGAATTTCCGGACAGCCACTGACTGTCCAGGCATGCTGGGAGTTTAGCAACAGCTGGAGGCACCCTGTTTGGGAATCACTGGCGTAGAATACCCCTATGTCCACCCCTATGCAATCCCTAATTTAGTCCTCAAATGCGCATGGCGCTCTCTCACTTCTGAGCCCTGTCGTATTCCAAGGAAACAGTTTAGGGCCACATTTGGGTTATTTCTGTACTTGGGAGAAATTGCACTACAAATTTTGGGGGGCTTTTTCTCCTTTTACCCCTTATGAAAAGGAAAAGTTGGGGTCTACAAAAATTTACACTAACATGCTGGTGTTGCCCCATACCTTTTATTTTCACAAGCGGTAAAAGGAAAGAAAGACCCCCAAAATAGTACGAAAATACCCCACATATGGGCGCATAATGCTCTGCGGGAGCACAACAAAGCTCAGGAGTGAGAGCGCACTATGTACATTTGAGGCCTAAATTGATCATTTGCACAGGGGTGGCTGGTTATGCAGTGGCTCTGACATAAACGCAAAAAAAATTAATGACCCCATTTTGGAAACTACACCTCTCACGGAATGTAACAAGGGATATAGTGAGCCTTAACACCCCAGAGGTGTTTGAAGAATTTTCATTAAAATTGGATGGGAAAAAGAAATGTTTTCGCAAAAATGCTGGTGTTACCTTAAATTTTATGGTAAGAATATACCCCATATGTGGATGTAAAGTGCTCTGCAGGTGCACTACAATGCTCAGAAGAGAAGGAGGGCCATTGGGCTTTTGGAGAGAAAATTTGTCCGGAATTGGAGGCCACGTGTGTTTACAAAGCCCCCATAGTGCCGGAACAATGCCACATGTGACCCCATTTTGGAAACTACATGGGGGGCTTTGTAAACGCACATGACCCCTGACTTCCATTCCAAACAAATTCTCTCTGTAAAAGCTCAATGGCGGTCCTCCTCTTCTGAGCATTGTAGTGCGCCAGCAGAGCACTTGACGTCCACACATGCGGTATTTCCACACTCAGAAGAAATGGAGTTACAAATTTTGGGGGTCATTTTCTCCTATTACCCCTTGTAAAAATGTAAAATTTGGGGAAAAACGAGCATTTTAGTGAAAATTTTTTTTTTCCCTTTATACATCCAACTTTAACAAAAAGTCGTCAAACACCTGTGGGGTGTCAAGGCTCACTGTACCTCTTGTTACGTTCCTTGAGGGGTGAAGTTTCCAAAATAGTATGCCATGTGTTTTTTTGTTTTTTTTTGCTGTTCTGGCACCATAGGCGCTTCCTAAATGCGACCCCAAAATCGCCCCCAAAAACCATTTCAGCAAAATTTTCTTTCCAAAAGCCAAATGTGACTCCTTCTCTTCTGAGCATTGTAGTTCGCCCATTGTAGTTTGCATTTTATGCCCTAACATGGGGTATTTCCATACTCAGAAGAGATGGGGTTACAAATTTTAGGGGGCATTTTCTCCCATTACCCTTTGTAAAAATGGTAAATTTGGGGAAAAAAACTGCACTTTAATGAGAATTTTTTTTTTCATTTACACATCCGACTTCAAACAGTCATCAAACACCTGTGGGGTGTTAAGGCTCACTGGACCCCTCGTTATGTGCCTTGAGGGATGTAGTTTCCAAATAGTATGCCATGTGTGTGTGTGTGTGTGGGGGGGGGTTATACTGTTCTGGCATCATAGGGGCTTCCTAAATGCGACATGCCCCCCAAAAACCATTTCAGCAAAATTCACTCTCCAAAATCCCATTGTTGCTCCTTCCCTTCTGAGCCCTTTACTGTGCCCGCCGAACACTTCACATACACATATGAGGTATTTCCTTACTTGAGAGAAATTGGGTAACAAATTTTGGGGGGCTTTTTCTCCTATTACCCCTTGTAAAAATTCAAAAACATGGTCTACAAGAACATGCGAGTGAAAAAAATGAAGATTTTGAATTTTCTCCTTCAATTTGCTGCTATTCCTGTGAAACACCTAAAGGGTTAACACACTTACTGAATGTCATTTTGAATACTTTGAGGGGTGAAGTTTTTTTTATAATGGGGTCATTTGTGGGGTAATCCACTTCAAAACTGAACTGGTCCCTGAAAAATTCAGATTTTGAAAATTTTGAGAAAAATTGGAAAATTGCTGCTGAACTTTGAAGCCCTCTGATGTCTTCCAAAAGTAAAAATGATGCAAACATAAAGTAGACCTATTGTATATGTGAATCAATATATAATTTATTTGGTATGTCTATTTTCCTTACAAGCAGAGAGCTTCAAAGTTAGAAAAATGAAAATTTTTAAATTTTTTCATAAAATCTGGGAATTTTTCACCAAGAAATGATGCAAGTATCGACAAAAATTTACCACTACCTTAAAGTAGAATATGTCACGAAAAAAAAATCTCGGAATCAGAATGAAAAGTAAAAGCGTCTCAGAGTTATTAATGCTTAAAGTGACAGTGGTCAGATGTGCAAAAAACGCTCTGGTCCTTAAGGTGAAAATGATCTTGGTCCTTAAGGGGTTAAGGGGGTCAATTGCAAGTTGTTCTCTTTGACTCTCTTCTGAAGAGTGGCTAAATGGGGGCCTCAAAATAACTCTAAAATGACCTGAAAACAAAGATTGTTCAACATTATGATTTAGGGAAAGGCTACAAAAAGCTATTGCAGAGATTTAAGCTGTCAATGTCCACTATAAGGAACATAATAGTGAGGAAATGGAAGACCACAGACATAGTTTTTAAGACCAGAAGTGGCAGGCCAAGTAAAATATAGGAAAGGCAAAGGCGAAGGATGTTGAGAACTGTCAAAAACAGACCACCTCCAAAGATCTACAACATAATCTTGCTGCAGACGGTGTCTCTTTGCATCATTCAACAATTCAGCGCACTTTGCGTTATGAGGTATGTAAACGCACATTTGGACAAGCCAGCTTCATTTTGGAAGAAGGTGCTTTGGACTGATGAAACAAAGTTTTAGTAATTTGGTCATAACAAGGGGCGTTATGCATGGCATCAAAAGAATACTGCGTCCTAAGACAAACACTTGCTACCCACAGTAAAATTTGGTGGAGGTTCCATCATGCTGTGGGGCTGTGTGGTCAGTGCCTGTACTGGGATTCTTGTTAAAGTTGAAGGTTACATGGATTCCACTCAATATCAGCAGATACTTGAGAATCAGTCACAAAGTTGAAAATACAGCAGGGCTGGATATTTCAACAAGACAATGAGGGGAATTTATCAATCTGTTTAGACAGTTTTTTTTGTCTAAATTTGTCGCAGGAAAAGTCGCAAGCTGGTCCTGTGCGACTTTTCTAGTGACATTTCATTTAGACTGTTTAATTTTTATTACCATGAAGTGATCTGATTTAGATCACTTTATGCAGTGCTAACTAATTTATCATGTGCAACTTTTCTGTGAAAAGTCACAAAAAAGAAGAAATCAAAGGGCAATTCAACCCTGCCCTATGTCACTCTATGCGACAATTGTCTTAAGGTCAGTGCGATTGTTAATACAATTGTGGTACAGCCCACCACTGCTTTGCGACATTTAAACAGAGCAGTTCAGCGAAAATTCATCAACATCCGTGCGCCATTTGATAAATTTGGCGCATGGAGGCCACTTTGAAAGCAACTTTTTTTTTTATCTAAAGTGAACAAAAGCCAAGTTCACTTTTTGATAAATGCCCTCAATGACTAAAAACAATTCTAAAAATCTATGAACAATTAGAATGTTCTGAAATAGCCATCCCAGTCCCCAGAGCTAGATCTAATTGAAAATCTGTGGTGTGTTGTGACGCGGGCTGTCCATGCTCGGCAACCATCAACCTACCTGAACTGGAGATGTTTTGCATAATCCCTTCCTCCAGGATCCAGACACTTATTACAGGATATAGGAAGCCTCCAGAGGCCGTTATTTCTGCTAATGGAGGCGCAACTAAATATCGATGTGATATTTATGTTGGGGCTGAAATGTATGCACCGGTCTACTTTTGTTTTGATGCAGATTGCACCTTTTCTGTTCCTCCAATAAAATCTTATTTCACTACTGTAATATAATTGTGTCTTCCAAATATTTGAAATTAAAATTGCTGATCCAAACACCCAATCTATATATATAAAACTCAACGTGCGTGTGCGTGTGTGTATGTTCCAGCATCACGTCCAAACAGCTAAAGATATTAACATGAAACTTGGCACACATGTTACTTATATGTCAACAACAAACATAGGATAGGTGATTTAACCCTTACTCACCCCCATTTGTCAGGGGCGGGGTTTATGTTTAAAGTCTCATACAAATCAATGGGAAATATATGTTACTGCCTAACTTCCAAACGGCTGGAGATATTTCCATAATACTTGGTCACATGTTACTTATATGTCCACTTAAACTATAGGATACTTAATTTAACCCTTAACTACCCCCATTTGTGAGTGTCGGGGTTTTTTGTTTAAAGTCCCATGCAAATCAATGGCAAATGTATGTTCCCACATAACTTCCGTATGGCTGGAGATATTTCAATACCTGGTACACATATTATGGGTCAGGATAGGAGGTCAGGATAGGAGGTCGGGATAGGAGGTCGGGATAGGAGGTCAGGATAGGAGGATGGGATAGATGGACGGGATAGGAGGACGGAAAAGGAGGATGGGAAAGGAGGATGGGAAAGGAGGACGGGAAAGGAGGTCGAGATATGAGGACGGGAAAGGAGGATGGGATAGGAGGACGGGATAGGAGGTCGGGATAGGAGGTCGGGATAGGAGGGCGGGATAGGAGGACGGGATAGGAGGTCGGGATAGGAGGTCGGGATAGGAGGTCGGGATAGGAGGTCGGGATAGATGGACGGGATAGGAGGACGGAAAAGGAGGACGAGAGAGGAGGTCGAGATATGAGGATGGGAAAGGAGGACGGGAAAGGAGGGCGGGAAAGGAGGACGGGAAAGGAGGACGGGATAGGAGGATGGGATAGGAGGATGGGATAGGAGGACGGGATGGATGGATGGGATAGGAGGATGGGAAAGGAGTACGGGATATGAGGACAGGAAAGGAGGACGGGATAGGAGGACGGGAAAGGAGGACAGGATAGGAGGAAGGGATAGGAGGACGGGATAGGAGGACGGGATAGGAGGTCGGGATAGGAGGTCGGGATACGATGACATGATAGGAAGTCGGGATATGACAACAATATATGAGGACGGGATATGAAGTCAAAGGATAAACCGGGCAACGCTGGGTACAGGATATAGGATAGGTGATTTAACCCTTACTCACCCCCATTTGTCAGGGGAGGGGTTTATGTTTAAAGTCTCATACAAATTAATGGGAAATATATGTTCCTGCATAACTTCCAAACGGCTGGAGATATTTCGATAATACTTGGTCACATGTTACTTATATGTCCACTTGAAATATAGGATAGTTAATTTAACCCTTAACTACCCCCATTTGTGAGTGTCTGGGTTTTTGTTTAACGTCCCATGCAAATCAATAGGAAATGTATTTTCCCACATAACTTCCGTATGGCTGGAGATATTTCAATACCTGGTACACATATTATGGGTCGGGATAGGAGGTCGGGATATGAGGTCGGGATAGGAGGTCAGGATAGGAGGACCGGGATAGGAGGACGGGATAGGAGGTCGGGATAGGAGGTTGGGGTAGGAGGTCGAGATAGGAGGTCGAGATAGGAGGTCAAGATAGGAGGACGGGATATGAGGACGGGATAGAAGGTCGAGATAGGAGGTTGGGATAGATGGACTGGATAGGAGGACGGAATAGGAGGTCGAGATAGGAGGACGGGATAGGAGGTCGGGATATGAGGTCGGGATAGGAGATCAGGATAGGAGGACCGGGATAGGAGGACGGGTAGGAGGTCGGGATAGGAGGTCGGGATAGGAGGTCGAGATAGGAGGTCAAGATAGGAGGACGGGATATGAGGCCGGGATAGAAGGTCGAGATAGGAGGTTAGGATAGATGGACTGGATAGGACGTAATAGGAGGTCGGGATAGGAGGTCGAGATACGAGGTCGAGATAGGAGGATGGGATAGGAGGATGGGATAGGAGGTCATCATAGGAGGTCGTGATAGGAGGTCGAGATAGGAGGTCAAGATAGGAGGACGAGATATGAGGACAGGATAGGAGGTCGGGATAGGAGGTCGGGATAGGAGGTCGGGATAGGAGGTCGAGATAGGAGGTCGAGATAGGAGGACGGGATATGAGGACAGGATAGGAGGTCAGGATAGGAGGTTGGTATAGGAGGACGGGATAGGAGGTCGGGATAGGAGGTCGGGATATGAGCACGGGATATGAGGACAGGATATGAGGTTGAGATATGATGACAGAATAGAAGGTTGGGATAGGAGGTCGGAATATGAGGACGGTATATGGGGTTGGGATATGACAACAATATATGAGGACGGGATATGAAGTCAAAAGCTTCCTCCTTTGTTTATTTTCCTCCCCAACAAGGATTAGGAAGGAAAAAACGGGCAACGCTGGGTATTAAGCCAGTTATTTATAAATAGAAGTCATGGAAATTGTCTAGGGTGCCTAAACTTTAGCATAGAACTTGTGCGGCCTTTATCTATTATTTCCCCTTCTATGTTCGTGCCACTTCCTACTCTATTTAGCTACACTCAAAAGTGCAGCAGAGCAAAATAAACATAATGGGAAGGGGAAGTGGTCCGAACAAGCTGGCTAAGTCCCAGCCATGAAACTGAATGGACCCGCTGCTCTGCACCACAGTATATGTTGAACTGGGACATCCTGCATCAATGCTGTGTGAACCCAGCTTTACAGAAATGTGGGTGCAATACTGATGACATATTGAAGCCTTCTCATCTACAATATCTCCATTTTGGGTCTGTATAAAAGAAATTTACCAATATGCTTGTGTGAAAAATGCCGTATGGTACTCGTTTTCACACACAGGGCAGGTACATTAAAATTTGCAATGTTTTCATGTTCATAACTACAGCAGGAAATATGTACCAAGCTCTGTGGACACAGAAAGAATTAAGAATGAATTTAGAAAATCTATGAAATTTCAAAACTGCAGCTTTTTCATTGCAAAAAAATGCAACATTATAGATCTGATATAAACTACTTGTAGAGAACTGCACTTTATTAGGAAAGTCTCCCCTGACTGCACGGAGAAGGGTGTGTTTAGTCAAACCATTGTCATTGCCTCTTTCTCTCACATTTCAGGATACTTGCCTGCTTGTCAGTAAGGAGCCAATGAAGTAGTCAGGGGGCCACCTCCTTCCCCCCATTATGTGGGCTGTGTTCACACCCCTGTGGTGAGGGTGTGATGAAGGGCAGATGTTATTACCCTAGGGGCAGATGACATTAACCCCTTGTATTCGTGATGCCAGGGCATGGTTATCCTCTACACCACCCGAGGTATGGCTGCTGGTTCTTCGGCTAGGCACGGGGCAAATAATCACTCCAATACAAAGTTACGGAACAACGGCAGCTTTACTGAGGTAGACAGATGAAATAGTCTTTACAGCTCTTAGGCCCAAGGAGATGACTAGTGACTTTAGAAGACTGGAACTTGAAGTGGACTTGGACTGTATTATGCAGACCCACGCTCCTCCCCTGGTTTATAAGGGAGCAATTTTGAGGGGTCCTATAGGTCACCACACAAGTCACCTGGTCACTGACACCTTCCCTGGTTGCACAGGACTTGGTAACAACATTTAAAGGAGATGTTATTCCATCCTGCCTGGGATGCAAAAAAAGAGAAAACAAACTTTCACTTACCTTCCAGGGGAACGTAGGAAGGTAAGTGAAAGTTTGTTTTCTCTTTTTTGGTAGCCCGGGCAGGATGGAATAAGAATAGTCCGCACTGGACATCTCCTATAAAGGCATTTGAACATTGTACAGACAAATTAATAAATAACACAGGTCACTTAACCCTTTAGGGCACATATAATGAAGGTGGACTTAAGGGGCTCTGAAATAGAGTCCGCCACACAGGACAGAAAGGGTACAGGAGAGATACTCCTGTACTGGGCCCCCACACCCCTTTATATTATATCCTCTTTCCTATGCTGGTGGGTCCTGTGGCGTTTCCCTTCCTCCCTTTTTGTGTTCATCCTTTGTGCGAAAGATTTTTTTGTGTATGTGATTTTATTTTCCATTTCTGTAGAGATTTGTTTATTTATCTATTCTTTATACTGCTGTATTATTTAGTTAACATATTTAGGTAACAGCAGTCTATGGAGGCTCTAACTATAGTGTGAACAGAGCGCAGTACTGTGAACAGAGCCTCCGACTGTACCGTGAACAGAGCCTCCGACTGTACCGTCAACAGAGCCTCCGACTGTACCGTGAACAGAGCCTCCGACTGTACAGTGAACAGAGCCTCCGACTGTACAGTGAACAGAGCCTCCGACTGTACCGTGAACAGAGCCTCCGACTGTACCGAGAACAGAGCCTCCGACTGTACCGTGAACAGAGCCCACGACTGTACCGTGAACAGAGCCCCCGACTGTACCGTGAACAGAGCCTCCGACTGTACCGAGAACAGAGCCTCCGACTGTACCGTGAACCGGGCCTCCGACTGTACCGTGAACAGGGCCTCCGACTGTACCGTGAACAGGGCCTCCGACTGTACCGTGAACAGAGCCTCCGACTGTACCGTGAACGGGGCCTCCGACTGTACCGTGAACAGAGCCTCCGACTGTACCGTGAACAGAGCCTCCGACTGTACCGTGAACAGAGCCTCTGACTGTACTGTGAACAGAGCCTTTGGTGATTGGCCTCCCTACTGCAGTTTTGGAGAATTCTTCCAGAGTGGGTCCGTCAGCACCTGAGTGACATGGAGAGCTGCGGGATGAGCGGATGTAGACTTGCATGAGACGCAAGTACCATGGAGGAGGAGGTATAGTTTATGCGTGCTCCTCCGTTGTAATAACGTGACATTACCGGCAGTATCACCATGGAGGAGGAGGTATAGTTTATGTGTCCTCCTCCGTTGTGATAACGTGATATTACCGGCAGTATCACCATGGAGGAGGAGGTATAGTTTATGTGTCCTCCTCCGTTGTGATAACGTGACATTACCGGCAGTATCACCATGGAGGAGGAGGTATAGTTTATGTGTCCTCCTCCGTTGTGATAACGTGATATTACCGGCAGTATCACCATGGAGGAGGAGGTATAGTTTATGTGTCCTCCTCCGTTGTAATAACGTGACATTACCTGCAGTATCACCATGGAGGAGGTATAGTTTATGTGTCCTCCTCCGTTGTAATAACGTGACATTACCGGCAGTATCACCATGGAGAAGGAGGTATAGTTTATGTGTCCTCCTCCGTTGTGATAACGTGATATTACCGGCAGTATCACCATGGAGGAGGAGGTATAGTTTATGTGTCCTCCTCCGTTGTAATAACGTGACATTACCAGCAGTATCACCATGGAGGAGGAGGTATAGTTTATGTGTCCTCCTCCGTTGTGATAACGTGATATTACCGGCAGTATCACCATGGAGGAGGAGGTATAGTTTATGTGTCCTCCTCCGTTGTAATAACGTGACATTACCGGCAGTATCACCATGGAGGAGGAGGTATAGTTTATGTGTCCTCCTCCGTTGTGATAACGTGATATTACCGGCAGTATCACCATGGAGGAGGAGGTATAGTTTATGTGTCCTCCTCCGTTGTGATAACGTGACATTACCGGCAGTATCACCATGGAGGAGGAGGTATAGTTTATGTGTCCTCCTCCGTTATAACGTGACATTACCGGCAGTATCACCATGGAGGAGGAGGTATAGTTTATGTGTCCTCCTCCGTTGTGATAACGTGACATTACCGGCAGTATCACCATGGAGGAGGAGGTATAGTTTATGTGTCCTCCTCCGTTGTAATAATGTGATATTACCGGCAGTATCACCATGGAGGAGGAGGTATAGTTTATGTGTCCTCCTCCGTTGTGATAACGTGACATTACCGGCAGTATCACCATGGAGGAGGAGGTATAGTTTATGTGTCCTCCTCCTTTGTGATAACGTGACATTACCGGCAGTATCACCATGGAGGCGGAGGTATAGTTTATGTGTCCTCCTCCGTTGTGATAACGTGATATTACCTGCAGTATCACCATGGAGGAGGAGGTATAGTTTATGTGTCCTCCTCCTTTGTGATAACGTGACATTACCGGCAGTATCACCATGGAGGTGGAGGTATAGTTTATGTGTCCTCCTCCGTTGTGATAACGTGATATTACCTGCAGTATCACCATGGAGGAGGAGGTATATTTTATGTGTCCTCTTCCGTTGTGATAACGTGACATTACCGACAGTATCACCATGGAGGAGGAGGTATAGTTTATGTGTCCTCTTCCGTTGTGATAACGTGACATTACCGGCAGTATCACCATGGAGGCGGAGGTATAGTTTATGTGTCCTCCTCCGTTGTGATAACGTGATATTACCGGCAGTATCACCATGGAGGAGGAGGTATAGTTTATGTGTCCTCCTCTGTTGTGATAACGTGATATTACCTGCAGTATCACCATGGAGGAGGAGGTATAGTTTATGTGTCCTCCTCCGTTGTGATAACGTGATATTACCGGCAGTATCACCATGGAGGAGGTATAGTTTATGTGTCCTCCTCCGTTGTGATAACGTGACATTACCGGCAGTATCACCATGGAGGAGGAGGTATAGTTTATGTGTCCTCCTCCGTTATAACGTGACATTACCGGCAGTATCACCATGGAGGAGGAGGTATAGTTTATGTGTCCTCCTCCGTTGTGATAACGTGACATTACCGGCAGTATCACCATGGAGGAGGAGGTATAGTTTATGTGTCCTCCTCCGTTGTAATAACGTGATATTACCGGCAGTATCACCATGGAGGAGGAGGTATAGTTTATGTGTCCTCCTCCGTTGTGATAACGTGACATTACCGGCAGTATCACCATGGAGGAGGAGGTATAGTTTATGTGTCCTCCTCCTTTGTGATAACGTGACATTACCGGCAGTATCACCATGGAGGCGGAGGTATAGTTTATGTGTCCTCCTCCGTTGTGATAACGTGATATTACCTGCAGTATCACCATGGAGGAGGAGGTATAGTTTATGTGTCCTCCTCCGTTGTAATAACGTGACATTACCAACAGTATCACCATGGAGGAAGAGGTATAGTTTATGTGTCCTCTTCCGTTGTGATAACGTGACATTACCGGCAGTATCACCATGGAGGAGGAGGTATAGTTTATGTGTCCTCCTCCGTTGTGATAACGTGACATTACCGGCAGTATCACCATGGAGGAGGTATAGTTTATGTGTCCTCCTCTGTTGTGATAACGTGATATTACCGGCAGTATCACCATGGAGGAGGAGGAGGTATAGTTTATGTGTCCTCCTCCGTTGTGATAACGTGATATTACCGGCAGTATCACCATGGAGGAGGAGGTATAGTTTATGTGTCCTCCTCCGTTGTGATAACGTGACATTACCGGCAGTATCACCATGGAGGAGGAGGTATAGTTTATGTGTCCTCCTCCGTTATAACGTGACATTACCGGCAGTATCACCATGGAGGAGGAGGTATAGTTTATGTGTCCTCCTCCGTTGTGATAACGTGACATTACCGGCAGTATCACCATGGAGGAGGAGGTATAGTTTATGTGTCCTCCTCCGTTGTAATAACGTGACATTACCGGCAGTATCACCATGGAGGAGGAGGTATAGTTTATGTGTCCTCCTCCGTTGTGATAACGTGACATTTCCGGCAGTATCACCATGGAGGAGGAGGTATAGTTTATGTGTCCTCCTCCTTTGTGATAACGTGACATTACCGGCAGTATCACCATGGAGGCGGAGGTATAGTTTATGTGTCCTCCTCCGTTGTGATAACGTGATATTACCGGCAGTATCACCATGGAGGAGGAGGAGGTATAGTTTATGTGTCCTCCTCCGTTGTGATAACGTGACATTACCGGCAGTATCACCATGGAGGAGGAGGTATAGTTTATGTGTCCTCCTCTGTTGTGATAACGTGATATTACCGGCAGTATCACCATGGAGGAGGAGGTATAGTTTATGTGTCCTCCTCCGTTGTGATAACGTGACATTACCGGCAGTATCACCATGGAGGAGGAGGTATAGTTTATGTGTCCTCCTCCGTTGTGATAATGTGACATTACCGGCAGTATCACCATGGAGGAGGAGGTATAGTTTATGTGTCCTCCTCCGTTGTGATAATGTGACATTACCGGCAGTATCACCAAGGAGGAGGAGGTATAGTTTATGTGTCCTCCTCCGTTGTGATAACGTGACATTACCGGCAGTATCACCATGGAGGAGGAGGTATAGTTTATGTGTCCTCTTCCGTTGTGATAACGTGACATTACCGGCAGTATCACCATGGAGGCGGAGGTATAGTTTATGTGTCCTCTTCCGTTGTGATAACGTGATATTACCTGCAGTATCACGATGGAGGAGGAGGTATAGTTTATGTGTCCTCCTCCGTTGTGATAACGTGACATTACCGGCAGTATCACCATGGAGGAGGAGGTATAGTTTATGTGTCCTCCTCCGTTGTAATAACGTGACATTACCGGCAGTATCACCATGGAGGAGGAGGTATAGTTTATGTGTCCTCTTCCGTTGTGATAACGTGACATTACCGGCAGTATCACCATGGAGGCGGAGGTATAGTTTATGTGTCCTCTTCCGTTGTGATAACGTGATATTACCTGCAGTATCACGATGGAGGAGGAGGTATAGTTTATGTGTCCTCCTCCGTTGTGATAACGTGACATTACCGGCAGTATCACCATGGAGGAGGAGGTATAGTTTATGTGTCCTCCTCCGTTGTGATAACGTGACATTACCGGCAGTATCACCATGGAGGAGGAGGTATAGTTTATGTGTCCTCCTCCGTTGTGATAACGTGATATTACCGGCAGTATCACCATGGAGGAGGAGGTATAGTTTATGTGTCCTCTTCCGTTGTGATAACGTGATATTACCGTCAGTATCACCATGGAGGAGGAGGTATAGTTTATGTGTCCTCCTCCGTTGTAATAACACCAGCCATGTCAAACACTTCACTCGGGACACTGTACGTCAGTGTAAGGGGGCGGGAAGCCGGTTATGTCCCCGACCAATCAGGTTGCATGTCGCATGAGGTGGGCGTGGTCAGCAGCTGTTGGGGCGGTAGCCGGACACCTGTTACCTGTTCTCCACCTAGAGCCGGTGGTACCGAGTACAGCGCCGAGTCCCGGATACAGTGACAGGGTTTGTTACTGAGCCGCTCTTCTCGTGAACACTCCTCCGGTCATCTCATATAAAGGACGTACTGGAGGCGCTGTGCTCCAAGGACAAACCTGTACCTACCGCTGAAGACCGGGAACATCCGCAGCCAGCAGCCCCATGGCCGGAGAGGTGCCCGAGATTCCCGATGACTCCATGTTCCAGTCCTTCCAGGCGCAGTGCGAGTCCAGTGAGGGCTGGACGTGTTTCTACAAGAAGCCGGGTATTGGGGTGTGGATGAAGCCCCCGAGCGGGAAGGGCTGCCTGGTTCACACGGTGAAGGTGAGCGGACGGCGGCGGAGAGGCCCTGTACCGCCATTGTGTTAGTCCGGGTGACTTCCTGATAGATTACACAGGGAACATGTACAGGGGCGACCTGTCTGTAAATCTACAGCTCAGAAAATGACATGAGAATGAAAGACTGCGCCCCCTGTTGGAGCTCCTGACCCAATGAACCCCAAGACAGCAGCGTCACCTGCACTAACCTGCTGGTACTGCCGCTGATCAATGGAGTTTAGGAGAAATCCAGAAAAATAAACTTAACCCCTTATCCACGGGGGTCGGGTCCAGGCTTCTGGGACCTCCTGTAATGATTGGGACGAAAAGACCCGAGTAGGGCACATAGAAATAAATGGGGGGCATGCTGTCCTCACTGAGAAAACCGGGGTACTGTCCCAGAGATCGCGGGGGTCCCAGCATCTGGACCCCCGTGATCGGCCAGAGTTCTCCTTTCAAATTCTGATATGTACATGAGTCTGGCATTCCCCATTCACAAGGTTCACTGGTTCTGCTTCCCAGTCATGCCCCCAATAAATAGTCAAATTCTTTGTAGAGGAAGAGTGGTGCAGTTGCCCATAGCAACCAGATTGAACCAATCTCATTGGTTCCTATGGACCCTCTTCCTCTACACAAGGTTTGATAAATGTCCCCCACTGGGAGATTCTAAAATTACTGTCACCGACTATATTGTTCCTTATGTAATTACTGTATAAGACACTTAATGTAAAAAATGGCCACTAGATGGCTCTGTTCTGTTCCCTGCACAAGTCAAAGAATTAGTTTGGTCTCCTCCCGGCCTGGCAGGAGACCAAACTCAGGAAGTGCATGCAGAGCATGACGAGGCACAGCTCTCGCAGGCTTCAGTGACGTAGCACCTGCTGGGGAACGCCCACTTTCTCCTTCCGGGAGCTCGCACAATTTGAGCAAGAGGAAAGGTATAATACACAGCTTTCTAAAGCTCAGAAAAATTTTTAAGGGCAGGAGGGGTGTTAGGAGTAGTTAAAAAATATAATCTGAGTTAGTTTAGAAAATATGGTTTGATGACAGGTACTCTTGTTCATATATTATCACGTGGGAATTCACCAGTTACGTAAAATTTTACATTTTTGATAAATTTCAGATTTTATATTTTAAAAATAGAATGGAGTGACTAAAATGTTAAATGGGAGATAATTTTTGAAAAATTTTTTGCAACCCTTTTTATAATTACACTATTATTCCCCCCAGGAGACTTACAAGTGCGATCATTTATATAGTACCCTGCAATTGCTATGGCATAGCAGCCACTGATGCCTTCAGATGGTTCCATGTTGCCATAGCAACTGATAGGCACATGGTGATTGCATCATTGGGGATGCAATGCAATTGGGGGTCATACAACCCGTTAGATGCTATGGTCACTACTGACTGTGGCGTTGAGGGGTTAAATGACCACCATCAGAGGTACTACCATTGCTGGCCCCAGATGGCGTTAACTGCTGATAACAACAATGTAGATCTGCACAGCATGACAGGAGGGCCGTAGATCTACCCAACCCCGCTCCTGTCATGACAGGAGGGCCGTAGATCTACACAACCCCGCTCCTGTCATGACAGGAGGGTGTGTGGTGCCAGGAGCAGGGCTGTGCAGATCTATGTCCCTCGCTGTATCTTCGGCAATCTCCAGACAGCTGAGGGGAGGAGCGAATGCAGAATTGCATAGTGTAAGAGGGGGGGGGGGGAATCCTCACATGGGCGAACTACTTTGTTGGTTTGTATGGTTTCCCATTAGAGGAGAGTGCAGAGAATTGGCAGAATGCTGCTGCTTGGTGGTCTTTTCCTTTCCGTTACTTTTTTTCCCTTTAGGGAGATAACAAACCGGGTCAGAAAAATAAATCTAAGGACAAGAGATTTGGTGTATATGGAACCAAATTGGTGGATTTATATAAGAAACTTGTAATGTTAATCCTGCATCAGTAACGTTCAGAAGGAAAGTCCTTTTATACCTAAAGACATGAGGCTCCTTTTTTTCGTCAAAAGATCCAGGCTACCTTGGTAGTTCTACATTGGCACCAGACGCTAAAATACCAAGGCTGTGGTCTCTCTGATATAGACCTCCTTGAGGTAAGGGAACTTTTCCCAAGGTTGTCCAAGAAAAAAGTAGCTTAAAGTGTGCTTGTCGTCAGCAAAAACTTTTTATAAATATACATTGGTTGAGAAAATGTGTATATTTATGGGTGAAAAAAATACTGTCCCTGCAGCTATTGCTTGTGTGTCTCTATGAGGAGACCAAATACAGGAAGTGAGGGCAGGACAAGTAGGGCTCTGTGCAGGCTCCTGGCTTGTCAGTCATCCTCATGTGTGAGCCCATAGCATGTCACAGAGCCCTGCTTGTCTATTCATACTTCCTGTATTTGGACTCCTCACATAGCTGCAGGGACAAAAATATACAGAGTTTTTAACCAATGTATATTACAAATATATAGATTTAATGGTATTATCTACATTATATAAAAAGTTTTTGTTGATGACAGGTACACTTTCAAAAAAACCTAAAGGGGTATTTCCAGTTGATACATTTATGGCATATATACATGATATGACTGTGAAGGTGCGAGTCCCACCTCAGGGACCCACACTGCATGTGTGGTGAGGCAGCCATGCTTGCTTGTTTTTGTAACTGCCATAGAAACAAATAAAAAGATAGCTGCCCTTGTGCCACCTCTGGTTATTTTCCATATGGCTTCACCAGATTGGTGGTGGGGAAACCCAGTTTTCCACATAGGTGCAGGTCCCAGAATTTTATCTGTCAGACACCTATTGCTTATCCTGTAGCTATAGAGAGAATGGTCAATAGATTATGGTGTTTACAGAAGTCAAAACAAACTCTAATAATAGTCAGGATTTTGCTAGAGCTGACAATTTGCCCTGAAATTTTACATAAATACACTGCTCAAAAAAATAGAGAACACTTAACCCCTTAGGGTTTTTCACCTTAACACCTTGGGGACGGAGGGTTTTTGCACTTTCATTTTTTCCTCCTTACCTTTTCAAAATCATAACTAGGGCTGGGCGGTATACCGATTCATACCGAATACCGACATTTTTGTGCTTCACGATATGAATTTTAACCCATACCGCAATACCGGTTGGGCCCCTCGGGAATGAATGAATGAATGAGCCCAGCGCTGCGCTGTCTCCACATGGGGGAACTAATCACAAGTCACCCGCGAGCGCTGTTCTGCCCCCCAATTAATTATCAGCCCAGCGCTGTCCCCATCGGGGTAAATACTGATATGTCACCCGCATGCGCTGCCCTCCTCATCCTCATGTTTGTTGCGGCCGCCGGCGCTGACACTCTATACCAGTGGTCTTCAACCTGCCGACCTCCAGATGTTGCAAAACTACAGCTCTCAGCATGCCCGGACAGCCGTTGGCTGTCCGGGCATGCTGGGAGTTGTAGTTTTGCAACATCTGGAGGTCGGCAGGTTGAAGACCACTGCTCTATAGTGTGTGTGGTATCCCTATGCCCGGGCTGCAAAAAATAAACAAAATAAACTTTAACTCACCTTCCGTTGGTCCGGTACCGGCCTCATCTGCTTCCTAGTGAATGGAACGTCGGACAGCCGTCAGCCTATCACCGTCCGGAGCGATGTTCCGCCGCGGCCGCTGATAGGCTGAGCCCACTGTCCTGTAAGAAGCCACCCAGAGCTTCATTTTTCCATGATATAAAAAGTGACGAAAAATACGTTATTTTTGTGCATACGCCATTGACCGTGTAGTTTAATTAACAATATATTTTTATAATTCGCAATTTTGCAATGTTATAGCTCCCATCCTTTCCAAATCCTTTGGAAAGGGTATAAGATGTCAGATCGCCGGGGTCCCGCTGCTGGGGACCCCCGGGATCGCCGCTGGGGCACCTCGCGCTCATTACTGCACAGAGCGAGCGAGTAATGACGGGGGCGATACAGGGGCTGGAGCATTGTTACATCACGGCTCCACCCCTCATGATGTCACAGCCCGCCCCCTCAATACAAGTCTATGGGAAGGGGCGTGGGGGGTCGTCACGCCCCTGCCATAGACTTGCATTAAAGGGGCGGGCTGTGATGTCACGAGGGGCGGAGCCATGATGTCACGCTGCTCCATCCCCTGTATAGCCCATCATTACGCACAGAGCGAACTCTCTCTGTGCAGTAATGAAAGTGCGGTGCCGTAGTGGCGATCCCGGGGGTCCCCAGCAGCAGGACCCCGGTGATCTGACATCTTATCCCCTATCCTTTGGATAGGGGATAAGATGTCTATGGGCGGAGTACACCTTTAAACTTTACTATGGGATTCTACTAGGGAAATCATGTTTTATAATAAATGCCCCTTCCTGGATCCTCCCACTGCCGTCTTCAGCAGCAGATCAGCACACAAACTGTTCAATACAGTAGACTGTTGGCTTCCCAGACAGTAGTCCTGTGGTAAGGACATGTATGTTGCCTTTCTTTCCTTCAAGGAATGTATAAAATATATTCACATATTAATACAGAGGAGTCGGAAGCACAGAAAACTCCGGAGTTGGAGTCGGAACATTTATCTACCGACTCCACAGCCCTTATTTTCATAGGGGTGGACGCGGATGCAAGAATTACACTTGCCTCCGATACCAAAATCACACTACAGCAGTGTTTCCCAAGCAGGGTCCCTCCAGCTGTTGCAAAACTCCCAGCATGCCTGGACAGTCAATGGCTGTCTGGTAATACTGGGAACTGTTGCAGAACTACAACTTCCAGCATGCCCTTTGGCTGTCGTGCATCCTGGCGGTTGTAGTTATGAAACAGCTGGAGGCACACTTGGCAAAACACTGAGTTTGTTACTTAACTCAGTGTTTTGCAACCAGTGTGCCTCCAGCTGTTGCAAAACTACAACCCCCAGCATGTACAGTCTGTGCATGCTGGGGGTTGTAGTTTGCAACAGCTGGAGGCACACTTGTTGCGAAACACTGAGTTAGGTAACAAACTCTGTTTCGCAACCAGTGTGCCTTCAGCTGTTGCAAAACTACAACTCTCAGCATACTCTTACAGCCAAAGGGCATGCTGTGACTTGTAGTTATGCAACAGCTGGAGGTATACTATTGCAACTCCCAGCATGCCTTTTAGCTGTCCGTGCATGCTGCGGGTTGTAGTTATGCAACAGCTGGTGGCACAAAAATGGGCCTCCAGCAGTTGCATAACTACAACCCCCAGCATGCACAAACTACCAAAGGACATGCTGTGAGTTGTAGTTGTGCCTTCTGCTGTTGCATAACAACAACTTCCAGCATTCCCTTGTGTGCATATTGGGAGTTGTTGCAACAGCAAGTACCTTCTACTGCTGCGCACTGAAGATCCGCCTGCCGACTCCGCTCCTGGGGCCCCAGCCACAGGTACACACTCCCGGCACCCGCTATCGCCCTCCGGAACAGGAGCAAAGCGGGTGCCGTTACGGACACCCCCACCGCAGGCGTCCTGATTCATCGGCTGATTCGTGCCGTCTCGGACGGAACTTATCATCCTTTTTTTTCCGGGTCACTGGGGACCCGATTGACCCAGAATTGCCGCAAATCGCCATCTGAATTGATCGGCGATTTGCAGTGATCGACAATATGTGGGGGGGGGAGGTTCTCAAGGGATGCCTGCAGAATGATTTCAGCAGGCATCCTGGTCCGGTCCCTGCCCAGCGAGCAGCAGGGACCAGAAATACTCAGGGAGTACAGGTACTCCCTGAGTCCATAAGGATCGGGGATGCAGGGCGTACGCCCTGCGTTCCCAAGAGGTTAAACACAATGGGGGAGATTTATCAAAGGATTTAGACTGGTTTTTCTTGCCTAAATTTGTCGCACAGAAAGTCGCAGTCTAAATCTGTGCGACTTTTCTGCGACTTTTGCTCTAGAGGATTTTTAGAACATGATGCATGCAAGTCTATTTTAGACTGAAATGCATTGAAAAATGCATTGGTGCTGAATTTATCAAAAGCGACTTTTCAGCGACAAGTCGCATAGGCTGAAAGTACGCCGAAATGTCAGACCATGTTGGAGCAGGTTTAAATATAGACTAAAGCATAGATCATGCAGTCTGTGCACAGAATTTATCAAGAGCCGTGCACCATTTGATAAATTAGGTGCACAATAGACCAGACTAACCCTCTGTAGTTTGGTCTATATTGATGCAGGACATAGACAACTTTGATAAATATCCCCCAATGTATCTCCAAGTCGATCACACTTCTGTGAAATCACACTGTCCACTCAGGAAGCAACACTGATTAACAATCAAATTCACATGCTGTTGTGCAAATAGAACAGACAACAGGTGGAAATTAGCAAGACTCCCCAATAAAGGAGTGGTTCTGCAGATGGTGACCACAGACCACTTCTCAGTTCATATACTTCCAGGCTGATGTTTTGGTCACTTGTGAATGCTGGCGGTGCTTTCACTCTAGTGGTAGCATGGTAGTGCAGCTCATCCAGGATGGCACATCAATGGGAGCTGTGGCAGGAAGGTTTGCTGTGTCTATCAGCGTAGTGTCCAGAGCATGGAGGCGCTACCAGGAGACAGGCCAGTACATCAGGAGACGCGGAGGAGGCCGTAGGAGGGCAACAACCCAGCAGCAGGACGGCTACCTCCGCCTTTGTGCAAGAAGTACTTCCAGAGCCCTGCAAAATGACCTCCAGCAGGCCACAAATGTGCATGTGTCCACTCAAACGGTCAGAAACAGACTCCATGAGGGTGGTATGAGGATCCGACGTCCACAGGTGGGGGTTGTGCTTACAGCCCAACTTCGTGCAGGACGTTTGACATTTACCAGAGAATACCAAGATTGGCAAATTCGCCACTGGCGTCCTGAGCTCTTCACAGATGAAAGCAGGTTCACACTGAGCACATGTGACAGTCTGGAGACGCCATGGAGAACATTCTGCTGCCTGCAACATCCTTCAGCATGACCGGTTTGGCCGTGGGTCAGTAATGGTGTGGCGTGGCATTTCTTTGATGGCTGCACAGCCCTTCATGTGCTTGCCAGAAGTAGCATGATTGCCGTAAGGACCAGAGATGAGATTCTCAGACCCTTTGTGAGACCATATGCTGGTGCAGTTGGCCCTGGGTTCCTCCTAATGCAAGACAATGCTAGACCTCATGTGAGTGGAGTGTGTCAGCAGTTCCTGCAAGAGGAAGGCATTGATGCTATGGACTGGCCCTCCCGTTCCCCAGACCTGAATCTGACTGAGCACATCTGGGACATTATGTCTCGCTCCATCCACCAACACCTCGTTGCACCACAGACTGTCCAGGAGTTGGCTGATGCTTTAGTCTAGGTCTGGGAGGACATCCCTCATGAGATCATCTGCCACCTCATCAGAAGCATGCCCAGGCGTAAGGAGGTCATACGGGCACCTGGGGGCCACACACACTACTGAGCCTCATTTTGACTTGTTTTAAGGACATTACATCAAAGTTGGATCAGCCTGTAGTGTGGTTTTCCACTTTGATTTTGAGTGTGACTCTATATCCAGACCTCCATGGGTTGATAAATTTGATTTCCATTGATAATTTCTGTGTGATTTTGCAGTTAGCACATTCAACTATGTAAAGATGAAAGTATTTCCTATTAGTTCAATCATTCAGATCTAGGATGTGTTATAATATATATATAATATATATATATATATATTATAATTTTTTTTTTTTTTTTTTTTTTTTTTAGCAGTGTAGATTAGGGCTTCATCACAACTTGGGCCATGACATGGGTCACCAAAGATTGCAGTGCACTGCAGCCATTGAAAGTGAATGAAGTTATGTTGTGACCCATAAGTACTACCTTACAGTCACCAGAAATCCATCTAGAATCGGTTTCTGGTCTTGGGAACGTGCAGGTCACAATGCAGCCGCAGTCCCCTTTATTATTTGTGGTGTGGGCACACAACTCTGAAGTCTCTTGCCCTGTGTTTCCCAACCAGGGTGCCTCCGGCTGTTTTGCAACAGCTGGAGGCACTCTGGTTGGGAAACACTGCTCTAGCCGCACTGACAGAGTTGCCATCCAGCCCTAGCCTCAATGTGAACTCCATTTAACTTTTCGGAGGAAGCTGGTGATCTGTGGTAAAACATACTTATCTGACTTTTACGAGTTTTACACAGGAAACTGCACATAGATTAAGGAAGTTCTATTAGTTAAGCTCATGTGAAACAATAAAAGGATAGAGGAGCCTGCTCTGTACCTCCAGAAAGTGAGGCACCAGCTTCTTACAGTTGGTGCAAAACCTTTTAGACATAAGAGGACTCCATCACACACATGGTGACTAGAGATGAGCAAAGTTACAGTAATTCGATTCGTCACAAACTTCTCATCTCGGCGGTTGCTGACTTTATCCTACATAAATTAATTCAGCTTTCAGGTGCTCCGGTGGGCTGGAAAAGGTGGATACAGTCCTAGGAAAGAGTCTCAAGCCCACCGGAGCACCTGAAAGCTGAACTCATTTATGCAAGATAAAGTCAGCAACCGCTGAGATGAGAAGTTTGTGACGAATGGAATTACTGTAACTTCACTCATCTCTAATGGTAACCAGCATTTCGTACAATGGGGTAAACTGCACATCTCAAAATTACGTGCAATGTTTGGTTGTTTTTGCTCAAGAAAGGCAAATCCTACACCCGCATTTTGTGCCAGAATTTCTCCAATTTCTGCTGTAAATTATGATAAATGTGTCCATTCATGAAAGCCGGTCCCCCTGCTGAATCTTTTCTAGTTGCTACTAGACAAAAAAACTACTTTTTTTTTTTTTTTTTTTTTTGTGTAGAAGGAACTAATATGTTAATAAGTATACCATACAGTATATGTTAGTTTTTGTGTGTGTATAATGTATGTCACTTTTGGATGGGTTCACACTTTTGTCTCAGATTTCACTGTTTCTGTTATTACGGTATATTTAATTTTGCTATATACAAAAACAGTCAACCACCCTAAAAATTTATATATTGCAATCTGTTTTTTTAGTTAGTGAAAAACCGTTTCGGACATATGGCCTACAGCATAATCCATTTATAGAATATGCTTACAAATAAGGGATCTGTCTTTTCCACTGCATATAGTGAAACATTTTGAGCATAGAGGAGGCTGTGCAAAGAATTACACAATTCTGACTGTGTTGGTGCAGGGAATAATACACTCCCCCTTAGTGATCTGTTTGTTGTTAAGGGACCCTTATAAGTAGGGGATGGCCAACTTGGATAACCTCTTAGGGTTTACAGCGAGTTTACCGTTGCGAGTTTGAGCCACAGCAGATTTTCTGCAGAGAAAAACCAACCGCAGCTCAAACTTACAGCAGGAATCTTCCTGTACACTTGGCCTTGTGAACATGCTATTAAAGGGGTACTCGACTGGCCAGCATTCTGAACTAAATGTTCTGACCGCTATTTTTGCGCTGCGGGCATCGGTCATGCCCTCTTGTGATGTCACAGCCATGCCCCCTGTAATACAAGTACTGTATATGGGAGGGGGAGTGGCGGACGTCATGCCCCCTCCCATAGATTTGCATTGAAGGGGCGTGGCCGAACCCACAGCGTGAAAACAGCAGCAGAATTCTGGCCAGTGGAGTACCCCTTTAAACAGGTTTTGAATTGCGCAATATCTCTACTAGATTACTGCAATGTATTCCTGTTTTGTGGATTTGTTCTGAATGCAATATATTGTAATGCATGTGACTGGGATTTCCAAATCTGATCCATTACTTTTAAATCTTTTTGGGTGACAAATTTTGGGGATGTCACCCCCAGAAGATTCAAAAGTGCCTGCAGATGTCCAGCTTCATTTTTTTTTTTTTCTGTAAACATTCACATAATCTGAACATTGCTATATACTGACTGTAGATGTTAGACGTTCAGAAGGATTCCACAACAATCTAATGTTTGTGCTCTGCAAGTGTCTCATCAAGGGAATAGATAGCTAAAAATAGATGTTTCCAACCTTGTTTCTCCCAGATAAGAGGTCTGGCAGCAGTTTATATAACTCCCTCTATAGAAAGGCATAGTGTGTGACAGCTCAGTAATATACTTAAAAGGGTAATCCAGGATAAAAAAAAAAAAAAAAAAACTTCTGCCAGAAAAAGCCCCACTCTTGCCCTCACTTTGGGTATTGCAGTTTATTTTTATTATAGCAATCTGAGCTGAGATGCAATACCAGACATGTACATAACCTGAGAACAGGTGTGGTGCTGTTTTATGAAGAATGCAGCGGTGTGTTTTTATTTTTATTTATTTTTTAACTGAAAACCCCAACTTATTTTTATTTTTTGGGTGAGGAACGTACATGTCCATAAGGCTAGGTTCACACTGCCATTTGCATCCGACCCCATGAGGGTCTGATCGGGTTTTGTTTTATTTTTGTTTTTTTTGAGCCGATCGGACCTTGAAACAGGTCTGATGCAAGCTACTATCAGGTCACGACAGACCACATTCACTTTTTTTTCCTCTGCTAAACTCCCGTCCCTCTGGCTGGATTGATGAATAGCCGACGGCAATGTGAATGCGGCCTAAGCCATTGTGTTTCTTCTGTTGGACATACAGCTTGCTCAGGATTATTTATTATTATTTATTTTGTTTCCTTTAGGGATGCATGACGTTCCCAGACGTTTCATCTGAAACTGTATATGATGTTTTACATGATACAGAATACCGCAAAAAATGGGACGTAAACATGATAGAAACGCGGGACATTGCTCGGCTCTCTGTGAACGCAGATGTGGGGTATTACTCCTGTGAGTTCAAAGCCATAAATAATGTATTAATAGAGACCAAAGATTATCATGATGATAGTCAAGGTCCTTCACTGTTATACCTATTGTAAGCATTTCTTATTTGAGCAACCATTCGCTTTACTTTTCACCCTAGGGAAGTGTCCTAAACCTGTGAAGAATCGTGATGTGGTCACTCTGCGCTCATGGCTTATATTGCCAGACTCATATATGATCATTAATTTCTCTGTCAAGCATAGTGTAAGTGTGAGAACCTGTACAAACCCTTCTTACGTGCAATGTTTTCTATTACTGGTTTGTGATTTGTACTTTTTTTTTTTCCCCCCAATTTCTGTTATGTATATACGTTTTTCCAGCCTATTACAAAACCTTTGGCTAAATTAAAGGTACACTCAATCTGTTTTACAGATGTATCCACCCCGTCGAGACTTGATCCGAGCAGTGTCCTTTCTTGCAGGATACCTTATTAAAGTGAATGGCCCTACCAGCTGTACATTGACCTATCTGGCACAGGTAGATCCCCGAGGTGAGATTCAGTGCCAACCAGTAATTTGGCAGAGAAGTCATATTCAGGTTTACCATGAACACTGGATACAACGGCATCTACTGTATTTAATTCTTCAGACACTATTACTGCCACAAGAAAATTATAATTGAGTAACCTGTCCCCATAAGGATTAAAGAGACTCCATCTGGAGAACTACCTAATGATTGAAAGGGGTACTCTGGTGGAAAAAAAAATTCAAATCAGCTGTTGCCAGAAAGTTAAACAGATTTGTAAATTACTTCTATATAAAAATCTTAATCCTTCCAGTACTTATCAGCTGCTGTATACTACAGAGGAAGTTGTTTTCTTTTTGAATTTCCTTTGTCTGTACACAGTGCTCTCTGCTGACCCCTCTGTCCATGTCAGGAACTGTCCAGAGTAGGAGCAAATCCCTATAGCAAACCTCTCCTGCTCTGGACAGTTCCTGACATGGACAGAAGTGTCAGCAGAGAGCACTGTGGTAAGACAGATAGAAATTCAAAAAGAAAACTACTTCCTGTAGAGCATACAGCAGCTCATAAGTACTGGAAGGATTAAGATTTTTTAATAGAAGTAATTTACAATTCTGTTTAACTTTCTGGCACCAGTTGATTTAAAAAAAAAATTGTTTTCCACCGGAGGGGGGTATCCTTCCCAACTCATGACATACATGTACGTCATGATCGGGAAGGTTTGCCCCACCTATAACGTACACTCTCCGCTGTGATAATTCTGGCATATTGTCTGACTGTCTCATCAAGCTTTAATGGGAACTAGTCACTAAGTTTTACCCTATATAACGAGTGGCAACATGTAATAGAGGTAAATATAATGTGTCCTACTATGCCTGGGTGTCTGCTGGTACATCTATAAATGTGGAGAAAACAACTTTAATAACGGTCACACGCAGTATGTAAATGAGACTCAAGTAGTCATTAGGCTTGCAGCTTGCTGAAGTAGTCACGGCTCCTAGGGCTGTAATCACGCCCATTCAGGCTCTAATCACACCTATATAGACATGATTGACAGCCTAGCTATGGGCAATGACATCAGACCCTGACTGAGCTGCTCTATCATACCTAAATAGGCATTAGTTGGGCGTGATTACAGCCTGGGCATCATGACTACTTCATCAGCCGCATGCCCAACTGACTACTTGAGCCTCATTGGTCTCCAAGTCATCGGGGTTGTTCCACCTTCTCCCCACCCAATCATCCTTGATTGATGGATCTCTTTGTTTAGCTATAGGAAGAGATCTGTTAACTAAGGCCAGCTGCACAGGGAGAAGTGCTGATGAGATTGAGCCCTGTTCCCAGCAGGTACAAGTGTGATTCTTCTGAAATGTTGCAGTATTTTAGAGAGAATCCTATACCATTGCAATAAGGAAGCCCATCTCTTTTTCATACTGCATTGTAGATCAGACAGCATGAAAGTGATGACAGGTTTCCTTTTAAGACAATATTATTAAATCTGCAACTATGACTTAACAGATCAAACATTATGAGGAACTGACAAAGTATTAGAAGACTGTGTATCGTTTTATGAAAGGGGTACTCCTAAAATCACAATTGTGTATTAGTTTATATATGTACAACACATATGTGTTCAAATACGTTGGGGGGGATTTATCAAAGGTGTACGCCAGCTTTCTGGTATTAAAAGAAGCTGCAAATTTCTTCCAGGAAACTGGTGTAAATTGTGGCCAAATCTGCACGTGCTCCTAGTTGACCTAAATTTCAGTCTGTGTTGCACCGGCAGCCATAATTCCAACAAAATTTTCATATGGCAGATTAACAATTTGCTAAAGACAGACATGTAGAACACCCCCCAAATAGAAATTATTGCTGCCACATCCTCCAATGTGTGGATTATTGACCATAAGAAGTACATTCCTAGTCTTCTATGCTCAGCCCATTTTCTACCTGTACCCTATCCTCACTGAACAGTGCATATGGCTGTGTTTAAATCCTAACAGTATGTAAGGTGGTTCAGAGGACTGACTACCTGAATCATTAAATGGGTACTCCAGTGGAAAATAATTTTCTCTCTGCTCCATTGGGGGACACAGACAGTGGGTGTATCTTGCTGTCTCTAGGAGGTGTGACACTATATGGTGATGAAAAAAGTCAGCTCCTCCCAGCAGGATACACCCGCCTTCAGGCTCTGAGCTTAGTGTCTGAAGGAGGTGAATGTGGTCTGGGTTGCTCCAGACCAGGTCTTCAAATTTTTTGTTTTCCTAGTTAGGGACGTGTTAGTTTTTTATTCCTTTTCTTTTCTGCTTTCAGGTGGTGACTCAGGGACTGCGGTTCCCCGTTTCCCCATTGCGAGTGAGGGGGCACAGACATTGCGTATATGTGCTGCTAACCCCCCCCCCCCCCCCTCGCCAATGGTCAGCGCTTGGGTGGTACCTCACGGGTCCGGGTCCCCCTATTTCCCTGCTCGCCTCGCTCGCGCATAGCAACCAGGCGTGATGCAGGCAACTAATGCTGACTGAAGATTTCACTGAAGACTCCAGTAGGTGAGTTCTTCTGACTGAGGTAACTACTTCTTCCTCTTTTCTCCACAGGTACGGACTTGCAGCAGCTGGAGACCCCCTGTTTTGGCCCACCCTTTAGTTTTTGGGGCTAACTTACAGGGGCTGCACTTTATTTTTGGGGGAGCAGGCTCTTCTCTTGTGTGTGTGTGTGTTTGGGTGTTTACGGCCTTATTCCGGCACTTCACGTGTGTGTGTATGACATTGTCTCTAACAGCGCCTTATACGCGGCTGTCCCAGGCCGGGCGCTCTCAGTGCCGGCAGCGCCTTATAAGTGGCTGACAGCCGCGGCGCTGCTTTGAGCCGGGCGCTTCTGCGCCGGCTTACTACTTTTCAGCGGCAGTCCCTGCCGGCGCTGTCCGCCCGCCCTATTCCCCCGAGCGCACAAACGAGTGACAGGTGCGCTCGGGGCAAGGAGCGGGCGCCATGACAGTTCTCCCGGCCGGTCTGTGGCTCTGCCCACGGGGCTGGGAGAGCTCAGAGGCGCGAAGCAGCCTCCAATCAGCGCCGTGGACATGAATTTCAGTAGGAAGGGGTCATTTACTTAGTGCCTTGCTTCAGGCACGCCTATTGGCTGGCCAGTTGGTTACAGCCCTGAGAGACACCTTTCACTTAGAGGACCCAGGATCTTCGGATGTCAATCCAGGAGTATCCTTTCATCGTGCTAAGCCAGCACCTCAGAAGTTCAGCTCTCACGCTGACTTTGACGACATTCTGGCGACCGCATGGAAACATCCGGACAAGAGGTTCCCGGGAATCAAGACAATTCAAGATTGTTATCCATTTGACAAGGTCTTTGTCACTAAGGTGGTTTCTCCTCCCTCAGTGGACCCACCAGTTTCCCGGATCAATAAGGAGACTACACTGCCTCTGGCAGATGCCGCTGCCTTCAAGGATCTCACGGACAAGAAGGTAGAATCCTTAGCGAAGTTTGCCACTGAAGCTGCTGGCTCTTCTCTTCTTCGCCTCCACATGGGTGTCCAAGGGCCTGTCGGAGTGGTGCCAAAAGCTCCGTCAGGATATCTTAGGTCCTCGGGGGGGGGGGGATCCCGCTATCTGCTTTGGCTCTCCAATGCTCTAAAGCCGGGGATTTTCTGTGCGCAGCTTCCATGCAGGCAGCCCGTTGTTCTGCCGATGCTGTGGGTAATCTAGCGGCTCTCCTTCGCTCTATGTGGCTTAAGGCTTGGAATGCGGATGCCACTTCCAAAAGATCTCTCACTGAGCTACCCTTTACGGGTGGCCGTCTTTTTGGCAAACGCCTTGATGAGATTATCTCCGATGCAATGGGAGGTAAGAGTTCCTTGTTACCTCAAAATAAGGCTCGACCTACTTCCAAAAGGAAGGCCTTTTCCTTTAGGTCCTTTTGGACCTCCAGCTCCAACAAGGGATCCGGGCAGGCGCACTCGCGGGAAAAGAAGGCTCCCTCGTTCCGGTCTCGCCCGTCTTGGAAGTCGGACTCCAACCGGTCCGGCCGTTTTGTGCCCAAATCAGGCAACCGCAAGCCCACTTCTGCATGAAGTGAGGCCTCTACCTGCGGTTTCTTCTCGGGTGGGAGGTCGTCTCTTACTTTTTCGAGATATTTGGACCTCTCACATTCAAGACTCTTGGGTCAGGGACGTGGTGTCCAACGGTTACCGGATCGAATTTGCATCTCTTCCGAGGGATCGCTTTTTTCGATCCCGGGCCTGGTCTCCTTCTCTGGCGAAGCAGTTTCGAGCGGCTCTCCAGTCTCTGCTTCTCCAGGGGGTTATTGTTCCTGTTCCTTCAGGAGAACGTTTTCGGGGTTTCTATTCAAATCTTTTTGTGGTCCCCAAGAAGGATGGTTCTGTGCGTCCAATTTTGGACCTCAAGCGTCTCAATCTTCATCTTCTCATCCGCCACTTCTGAATGGAATCCCTCCGTTTGGTAGTGGCGTCCCTGGAACAAGGGGAGTTCCTTTCATCGGTGGATATCAAGGATGCCTACCTCCATGTGCCAATATTTCCAGGCCATCATCGATACCTCCGCTTTGCGGTTCCGGAGGGGCACTTTCAATTTGTAGCCCTCCCCTTCGGTCTAGCTACGGCTCCTCAGCTCCTCAGGTCTTTACAAAGGTCCTTGCGCCGGTGATGGGCTTGTTATGGTCGAGGGGAATCTCAGAGATACCCTATCTGGACGACCTTCTCATCAAGGCTCCAACCAGAGCCCAGACTCTGGAGAATCTGGACATCACTCTCCACACTCGGACTCGCTTAGGGTGGATGGTCAACCAGGACAAGTCAGTCCTCCTTCCTACCCAGTCTCTAACTTTTCTGGGACTTCTTTTCAACACGGCCTCTGCCCGAATTCGTCTTCCGCCGGACAAATGTCTGGCGCTCCGGTCGGGGGTCCTCTCCCTTAGGACCCAGGTATCAGTCTCCATCCGCACTTGTATGGAAGTCCTGGGTCGGATGGTGGCAACTATGGTGGCCGTACCTTTTATCCAGTTTCATTACCGTCCCCTACAACTGGCGATTCTCTCTTGGTGGAACAGGTCTCCTCTGTCCCTCGATCGTCAGATTGTTCTCCCTCTCAGGGTCAGTCAGTCTCTGCTCTGGTGGCTCCGCTCCCCCCTTCTTCTCCAAGGGCGGTCCTTTCTTCCCCTTCACTGGCAGGTTGTTACAACGGATGCCAGCCTGTCGGGCTGGGGCGGCGTGTTCAGAGATTGGACGGTTCAGGGACTCTGGTCTCCCCAGGAGACCCTTCTTCCTATAAACATATTGGAATTAAGGGCAGTTCTTCTTTGTCTTCTTCATTGGAGTCCCATCTTCAGTCCCGTCCTTTCCGCGTTCAGTCGGACAATGCCACGGCCGTACTAATCGTCAGGGCGGCACTCGCAGCTCGGTAGCCATGGCCGAGGTGACCAAGATCCTCTCCTGGGCGGAGAGCAAGGTTCCGGCCATTTCAGCGATTCACATCCCGGGGGTGCTCAACTGGGAAGCGGACTTCCTCAGTCGGTCCTCACCCGACCCTGGCGAGTGGTCTTCGCGCAGCTCTGCGACCTCTGGGGCATTCCGGATGTGGACCTCTTCGCGTCCCGGCACAATCGGAAGATCCTTCCGTTTGTGCCCAAGTCCCGGGGCCCTCAGGCTCTAGCCGTGGACGCCCTAGTGATTCCTTGGGCGGGGTTTACCCTACCCTATCTGTTCCCTCCTCTTCCGCTTCTTCCCAGGATGCTGAGGAAGCTCAAGGCAGAGGGCGTCCCCGCCATTCTGGTAGCTCCCGAAGGTCGTGGTACTCCGACGTAGTCAGGCTCCTGGACGAAGCTCCACTGCGCCTTCCGCTCCGTCCGGACCTGCTCTCCCTAGGGTCCTCTTTGCCACCCCAATTTACAGTCGCTGAATTTGACGGCGTGGCGGTTGAGACCGCGGTTTTGAGGGCCCGCGGGTTCTCTTCCCAAGTCATTCGCACCATGCTCAAGGCTCGTAAGCCCTCCTCTGCAAGGATTTACCACCGTACTTGGAGGTCTTATTTTCGTTGGTGTAAAGTACAAGACTTCTCCCCAGTGACCTTCTCTGTTCCCCGTCTTCTCTCCTTTTTTGCAGTCTGGGTTGGAACTGGGGTTGTCTCTCAGTTCTCTTAAGGGTCAGGTTTCGGCCCTTACTGTTCTTTTCCAGCGACCCCTGGCTTCTAATCCGGACCTTTCTGCAAGGAGTGGCGCACGATGTTCCTCCTTATCGGTCACCTTCTCCCCCTTGGGACTTGAATTTGGTTCTGAGTGCCCTCCGGGGTGCACCCTTTGAGCCCCTTAGAGAGGTGTCTCTCCGCCTCCTTTCTTGGAAAGTGGCGTTTCTGGTGGCTATCCCCTCCATCCGGAGGGTGTCTGAATTGGCAGCGCTTTCCTGCCGTTCTCCGTTTCTGGTGATCCACCTGGACAAGGTCGTTTTCCGGCCAGACCCTTCCTTTTTACCTAAGGTGGTCTCTGCCTTTCATCTCAATGAGGATATTGTTCTCCCGTCATTTTGCCTGGCTCCTTCTCATCCTAGGGAGCGCTTACTGCACAAGCTGGACGTGGTTCGGTCTGTTCGGTCTTCTCTCCATCACTTCTTCTTTTCGTCAGTGTGATTCCTTTTTCGTCCTGACGGAAGGTCGTCGCAAGGGACAACCTGCTTCCAAGGCCACCATTTCTAGGTGGATTCGGTCTGCCATTTCGGAAGCCTATCGCTGTAAGGGGAAGATTCCTCCTTTCAGGGTTGTGGCTCATTCCACTCGTTCTGTTGGGGCATCCTGGGCTCTCGAGAATAGAGCCTCGGCCTCGCAGATTTGCAAGGCGGCTACCTGGTCGTCTTTGCACACTTTCTTTCAGGTTTTATCGGGTTCATACTTTCGCATCGGCTGATGCTTCCCTGGGGCGTAAGGTCGTCTGCCTGATTACTTATCTGCCCACCCAAGGGACGGTTTTTGTACGTCCCACTGTCTGTGTCCCCCAATGGAGCCGATAGAGAAAAGGAGATTTTTTAACACTTACCGTAAAATCTCTTTCTCGAAGGATCCATTGGGGGACACAGCTCCCGCCCTTTTTTGGTTTTTTTTTCCTTGGTTCTCTGTCCTAGGGTGTTCAGTTATGTTTTTTTTCTTCTGGTTCTCGGACAGTTTGAGGTTTTTTTCTATTGGTCTCCTCCTATTGCTCTGGAACTTAAACTGACTAGCTCAGAGCCTGAAGGCGGGTGTATCCTGCTGGGAGGAGCTGACTTTTTTTTTTTTTTTTTTATCGCCATAGTGTCACACCTCCTAGAGACAGCAAGATACACCCACTGTCTGTGTCCCCCAATGGATCCTTCGAGAGAGAGATTTTACGGTAAGTGTTAAAAAAATCTTTTTTTTTTCTAATCAACTGGTGCCAGAAAGTTAAAACAGATTTGTAAATTATTTATATATAAAAATCTTAATCCTTCCTGTACTTATTACCTGCTGTGTGCTCCAGAAGAAGTTGTATAGTTATTTTCTGTCTGACCACATTGATCTCTGCTGCCACCTCTGTCCATGTCAGAAAATGTCCAGAGCAGGAACAGATCCCCATAACAAACCTCTCCTGCTCTGGACAGTTCCTGACATGGACAGAGGTGGCAGCAGATCACACTGTGATCAGACAGAAAAGAACTATACAACTTCTTCTGGAGCATACAGCAGCTGATAAGTACTGGAAGGATTAAGATTTTAAAGTAGAAGTAGAAGTTTGCCACCAGTTGCTTTAAAAAATAAAAATTTCCACCGGAGTACCCATTTAAGGAGGACACTGATTCTGCATCTGGGAAGGGGTAGAATTTTGGCAGGACCATTACATTTTTAAAATGTGCGCTAGTGAGAACATTTTATCAAAATGTATACAAAACAAGATGGAAGTTTATTTTTTGCTTAGGTCTATTTGAATTTGTACTAAGGGTACTGAGCTTTTTATAAAAGCAACTGATTGTAGCATACCCACTTTTAACAATGAATGTTATGTTTATAGATAGAGAAAAAAAAAAAAAAAAGATCCCCAGGCCATGTGTTCCTACTTAAATTATTTTCCTGTAAATTTTACATAGGTCTGTGATGACTAAGGGCTGATTTATATGACCTTGCTTCTAGTAGAGATTTTCCTATTTTTATGGGCAGATTTCTTGATTCTGTAAAATTAAAAGACAAACTGTGTCTACAAAATGACATATATTCTTACCAAATAACTACTCCTTTGCAGTGGAGCCAAGAATTTCTTTACTTTGTTTTAGGGATCAGCCGATATTCACGATTTTGGACATTATCGGTTTCAGCAATTACCTTGCCGATAATGCTCCTCCCCGGCCAGAGACCGCTACCCCATTGCCTCCCCCATCCCCGGTTTTATTATTACCTGTGCCCGGGGTCCGCGCTACTTCTGGCTCCTGCGACGTCCTGCGCTATTGCTGTGCGCTTCGCAGCGCAATGACTAGTGATGTCCTCAATGCGACGTCACCGTCAGTGCGCACAGTGACAGCTCAGGACGCCACCGGAGCCAGAAGTAGCACGGACCCCAGGCCTCGGGAACAGGTAATTATAAAACCGGGGATGGAGGAGGCAATGGGGCGGCGGCTGGACTAGGGAGGACCCCAGGACAGGCAGGGGGAGAGAGGCGGGCGGCGGTGGTCTCTGGCCCCACTAAAGATCATTGATCTGCAGCGGCTTCTGCGGGCCCAGGGGGGTTGAATAGCCTATAACTTTTATACTGGAACATCTGTATAAGTTATCAGTAATCCAAGGGAAGCAGCAGCTCAAAAAAGAGTAGCGGTGCACGCAGAGCCGGACCCTGGTCAATGGTCCATCTGTGTATAAGTTATCAGCTATCGGCCTCAAAGGTCATAGATTATCGGCCGTAAAAAATCTATATCGGTCGATCCTTACCTTGTTTGGATTTGTATAATTGTCAGTAATTTAATGGCCAGTAGTTAGGTACAGTATTTCAGTTTTTTGCTTTCTGTTTGTAGGTTCCTTGCCAAAGTGGGTTGTAAATAAATCCTCCCAGTACTTGGCACCAAAGGTAAGAGTACTTTTGCATGGTAGTAGGATTCATATAGTGTTAGGATGCTTAAGTGTGGCTGTAATGGGGACACATTTTAGGGTCTGTTCACAAAGTCATTGTGTTCTGGTAAAGGAAGCTCCGGAAAAAAAAATACTGCATGTCCTATCGTTTTTTTTTCTGGTCAACTCCTGTCTAATAAGTCGGTGAAATCCATCGGAACCTGGCAATGTCAGTTGTGTTCCAGGGTCAGTTTAGTGCAAAAAAATCTGAATGGATCCTAAGGGGGTCGGAGCACAACTGCAGTGTGAACCTAGCCTTAGAATCCATATTATGGTTGTGACACTAGACCTTCATCAGTTCTAGTGAACAGACTTGGATCTCAATACAATCCTTTATAACTCATACAATAGTAGAAAATTAAGACTAAGCACTCACCTCTCCCAGTGAGTGCTCAGTCTTCATTTTCTTCTGTTGTATGTTTCATAAGCACTGTTTCTTTGAACGTGAGCACTACCCTGCTATTAATAGCATCTGTGGGTGTCACTTAGTTTAACTTCACAATATTTTTTTTTTGGGAGGGGGGGGGGGGGGGGGGGTTGATGGTAGTGTCAATGCTTTCTTCTTCTAGATTAATATAATCCTTTATAACGGCAGTGGGTAATGGCTTTGGGGAAATTCAGAGGACTGTGGAGTATTTGCACAACCCGCCCTCATGGAGTCTGTTTCTGACCGTTTGAGTGGACACATTCACATTTGTGGTCTGCTGGAGTTCATTTTGCAGGGCTCTGGCAGTGCTCCTCCTGCTCCTCTTTGCTCAAAGTTGGAGGTAGTGGTTCTGCTGCTGGTTTGCTGGACTCCTCCATGTCTCCTGATGTATTGGCCTGTCTCCAGGTAGCGCCTCCATGCTCTGGACACTACGGTGACAGACACAGCAAACCTTGCCACAGCATTGATGTGCCATCCTGGATTAGCTGCACTACTTGAGCCACTTGTGTGGGTTGTAGACTCAGTCTCATGCTACTACTAGAGTGAAAGCACCACCTGCATTCAAGTGACCAAAACCTCAGCCAGAAAGCATAGAAACTGAGAAGTGGTCTGTGGTCACCACCTGTAGGACCACTCCTTTATTGGGGGTGTCTTGCTAATTGCCACCTGTTGTCCCATCTGCACAACAGCATGTGAAATGGATTGTCAATTAGTGTTGCTTCCTGAGTGGACAGTGTGATTTCACAGAAGTGTGATTGACTTGGAGTTAGTGTGTTTAAGTGCTCCCTTTATTTTATTTTTGAGCAGTGTATTTTGTTTGTTATCCTTGTTAATCCAGATTCTACGGAAACTGCACAAGGCATGCTTACAGTATCCAGCCTGGAAGAAGAAGAACAATCCTGAGTTTAAGCCGTGGCTAAATCCAGAACAGAACACGTTACCTCGTATATCCCTTAATGAGCTGTCCCTGCAGAGAGCGGAGTCCCTAGAACATGTGGACGAAAGTCTGGTGTGTGAAGATAAAGACGACCGAGGAGACAGCGACGACTAGGAAGACAAAATGGTTAAAAGATGAACAACAAAGACTCAGTGCAGCAAAATGCTGACTTGTAGAAAGGTCTGCAAGCAGAATAATAAATGAACTGTTCAGATGAAGTTCATACGTGGCATTAAGCATTGCTTTACTGATCTAAGGGAAGGCCTTAGATAGATCCAGACCCACAGCATCTTTTATCACTAAAACTGCTCAGGACCAGAGCATTTTAAACCTCCATGTTTAGTCATCTATTTACAATAAGCCACGTCTGTTTTTTTTTGTTCTCCTCTGAAGACTAGTGAAAAGAACCAAAGTGACAAATTAAAACTGATACCATGCCAATAGATTGATCTGCCAAGTCTTCCACAAAAAAAAAAAAAAACTTTCCAGAACTGTGAGATGTTCAATTGTCACCAGCTCTGTGCCTTTTACATTCCCAAAGTGGATTATCACCTTAACTAAATATAACAATTCTCCTTGGTAGGAGATTAATGATTAATGTGAAGGCCTTTGTCAATTAAGCAAGGTTTATTGTGGTGCTTTCTCTGCTACTTATGAATAAGGTAGATCAGGGGTCTCAAACTGGTGGCCCTCCAGATGTTGCAAAACTTCAACGGCTGTCTGGGCATGCTGGGAGTTGAAGTTTTGCAACATCTGGAGGGCCACCAGTTTGAGACCCCTGAGGTAGATGATCTGCTTTAAAGGGGTACTCCGCCCCTAGACATTTTTTTTGAAGATGTGAGATCGCCGGGCTCTACCATGCGGTACCCACCTTTAGCGGCTTCCGGAACCGCTGGAGGTCCCCAGGCTGAGTCCATCTCGACCACGGGGAAGGAAGATCGTGACAGCTGTCACGCCCCCTCCCATAGACTTGCATTGAGGGACGGAGTGTGACGTGACACGGGGACGGAGTCGTGACCTCACGATCTTCCCTCCCTGTGGTCGAGATGGACTCAGCCTGAGGACCTCCAGCAGTTCTGGAAGCCGCTAAAGGTGGGTGCCACATGGTAGATCCCGGGGGTCCCCAGAAGCGGGACCCCGGCGATCTGACATCTTATCCCCTATCCTTTGGATAGGAGATAAGATGTCTAGGGGCGGAGTACCCCTTTAAGAAGTGAAAGATTCATCTCAATGACCTACATCACTTTATTGTTTTTTTACAGAAGTGGAACTACAGCTCTGGTTCCCTTTTACAAGTCTTAACTTTCAATAATAACAGTAAAGAGTTTATATTTACATTTTTACCCATTTTTTTTCTTTTGCCAATTTGTTCGTAGCCAAAATATGATACAGTATTTTTACTTATCAGCCAACTGAATTTTGATAATTTTTCTGTTATTTCTAATATGAAATGGTTTTTAATTGTTGTAATTGACAATTGCCATAAAGTTTTCTTCCGGCCTACAGTGAGTGTTCACTGCTTAATGTAGTAAGTTGTCATATTTTCATGAAAATGGTTGGAAAATCCTTTATTTAAAAAAATGAATTCCATAAGACAAAGCTATTATAGGTAGTAAAATTTACTAATAACCCAGGCTAACAGTTAAATTGCTATTATGCTTTCTTTAAATGTATTTTTATAACTATATATTAATCTCTGCTCACAAATTTATACATTTTAGGGGAGACTTATCAAAAACCTGTGCTGAGGGAAAAGTTGACCATAGCAACCAATCAGATGGCTTCTTTAATTTTTCAGAGGCCTTTTTTAAAATTGAAGACTCAATCTGGGCCACTTTTCCTCTGCAAAGGTTTTGATAAGTCTTCCCCTTTGTATACCCATCAAATCCCTCATAGCAACTCTCACACCCCTCATGACCAAGCCTTGCCCAGCCTAGTTTTCCAGTCAGGAAGAGCAGCCAAATGTTGTTACCGCTCTCTACCAGTCAGGGACACAGGAAAACCACTAATCACTAAGGGTGGGTTCACATCACGATTTTACCATCCGATTAATACAGTAAAATAGATTTAGAATCTGGGCATAAAAATCCTGGTCAACCACTATTTTACCCCGATATAAAATCGGTAAAAATCGAATGCGGATCAAAACTGATGCATGTGTTTCATATGGTTACTCAATGGAAGTCAATGGTTATGACTTGGCATACAGTTTTGTACGGCTTGAAAGTAAAAAATAGTGAGAAAAAGTAGGATGGTTAAATTGTGAAGTGAACCCACCGTAAGAGACTCTGCAGTGAGAGTAACATCACTGACCTAGAACTGCTGTCCCTCTCACTTCTATAGGACTAAGGGATCCCACCCCTTCTGATAAACCAGAAGTATTATGGGAAATAAAGGCTGTACCAGAAGAAAAGGAGCACCAAGATGGCAGACAACCCATAATTGAAACATTAACTAAAATAGTACAGTATACAGAAGCTCCATCTTATTCAGTCTAGTACGATATCTATCAAAAATAAAAGTACCAAGGTGCTTCTTTAAGGATCAACTCATACCAGGGATCAGTAAATTGACTTTTACTCACACATTTCTGATAGTAAACGTTATAGTGTCAATTAAAAGTTTAATGGTGTGCCATACAGATTATCAAACACTGTGCTAAACAGCATAAGATAGTATGTTACAGAAGCATGCCCAATGGTGACAGACCCATGATTCCAGGAGCCAGATCTGGGGGGTTAAGTTCTCTTTTAGCAATCATTTGGAGGGCAGAGGTAGAGGAACATACGACACTAGTGAACAGTTCGTTCTTTCTGTCTCTGGTAATCTAGAGGGGGAAAAAAAAATAAAAAATTATATCATGTTCTGTTGCTTGTATAGTGTGAACATATGACAGTGACAAACCACAATCCTGATTATAAAAAGGTTAATGGTGTGGGTGTTACCGATTTTAAATGCACAATACCTTTCCATAATTCGCTGCACGAGTCCCAAGAGATCTAGACAAATCCTAAAATGCAAATGATCTTCTTGGGGCACTAGGGGCGTTCCCTAGCCTATTTGTGCACCATTCTCCCTGATGGCTATCAGAGATGCGGAAATCCTTTCACCCGACGCCTGGGACATGTAGTTCCGGGCAAGTGAATTTTTCATAGATTAAGCCCTGTATTGGGCAAGCATGGCCAGACCGACTTAATTTTTATTTATTTTTTTGAAAGACTTAAAGTGTGAGATGCACACTGACGTGAGGATCGGATGCAGACTTGCATGGGACGCAAGTTTGCACCTCACACCGGCAATCAGGGTGTATGGAGTGGGCTCATGACTCGAGCATGATTTCAGTAGCCGGGGCCACCGCTAATAGCCCAGCTATTAACCCTTTAAGATCACCACTGTCAAAGTTGGCAGCAGTGTCTAAAGGGATCTTTTAACCATCCCTGGTTGTCTACCTCTGCATTTGATTGAGCCTGGCTAATGAACACAGATCAATGGTGTTCAATAGAACTGCATTGATCTGTATGAGGAATCTAAACGATTCCTCCTAAAAAAAAGTTTATTAAAAGTTTACAAACGCCAATTAACCCCTTCCATATTAAAAGTTCATATCACCCCCCCCCCCCTTCCATATAAAAATATGTAAGCATAATAAAAATAAACATATTTGGTACTGGCGTGTGCGTAATTGTCCGAACTATTAAAAAAAATACATTTTATATACTGCAAGGTAAATGGCGTTAAAAAAAAAAAAGTGTTCAAAAAGTCCGATCAATGCCCAATATGGTACCGATACAAACAGCATATTACGACCCAAAAAAATTTGCCCTCATACAGCCCAGTAAAATAAAAATGTTAGGGGGTCAGGAATTAAAAAAGGTTAAAAAAAAGTTTATAAAACATGATGGAAACTAAACAAATTTGGTGTTTGTAATCAGACCGACCTAAAGTATCAACAATATGTAAGTTTGCCACAAGGTTAATGGTGAAAAAAAGAAAACCTCAAATATCCATTTTTTTCTATTTCACCTCAGAAATGTTTCAGAGCATAAGTTGTGGAAAGGTGTAATTACAAAGTATACTTGGCCCTGCAAAAAAAAAAGCCTCATGGGTCTGTAGATGGAAAACTAGGAGTTATGGCTATTATAGGACGAGGAGGAAAAAACTAAGTGCAACAACTAAAAGACCTTATTTACAGACTATTTTGGTTGAAATTATTATCTACCAGGACAAGTGGATTTTCTTGAGGAACAAGTAGATTGTGTTCCGCTTTAGTCCCTTGGACAAGTTTTAAATTTTTTTATTTCCACACCCTCTGTGGTATTGCTCTGTGATACAGCCCCTGATAATAATCTTTCTAACTCCTATGAAGGGGCTGTATCACCGGGCCAATGTGGGTGAAATGGTGCACAAAGACATTTACAGATTGGGATCTGTCTACATATGTCTGGAGCAGTGCAATGGATTTTGAAAGGTGATCAGCATAACCCGCACTATTACCCTGTATAATTAATCTTCTGCCAGAGTCCAAATCCTCTTCAGAAGTTCTGGTACAGAACTTCCTCACGTAAAAACAGAACAGGGCCCAAAACTTACTGGAAATTCTACAAGTAGGGTCTATAGAGATTTACCAAAACCTGTGTCCGAAGAAAAAGTGGAGCAGTTGTCTACAGCAACCAATCAGATCATTTTAGAAATGAAAGCAGCGATCTGATTAATTTGGACAACTGCTCCACTTTTCCTCTGCACAGGTTATGATAAATCTCCCTATATGTCCCTTTTCTAGTCCACCCCATTAATGCACACTTGACAACCACTAAAAGCTAAATCTTAGGAAGAGCAGAAATGTTCTCACAAGGCAAAGATGTTATAGTGGAACTAATGCAAAATGTTCTGCTACTGGTAAAAGCTAAACAAACAGGAACTTATATCCTGGAAAATAGCCCAACTCCTTTTTCTTAGCATTAGAAAACCTCTGTATGATAGCAGCCAAGAAATTCCATGTCTGAACTAAAAAAATATATGTTTATATTTCAATAAATAGGATATTTCTTCCCATGACTTAAAAGGGGTACTCTGGCCCTAATACTTTGGATAGGGGATACTATGTCTGATTGCTGGGGACCCCCACAATCTGTCATTCAGCACCCACCTTTGCAAGCTCTCAGCAGCACTGGAGGCTCAGAGTGTGCAGAGTGATGACCACAGGGCCAGAGTATCGTGACGTCACAACTCCACCCCCCCCCCATGTGACGTCATGTCCCGCACCCTCAATGCAAGTCTATGGGAGAGGGCGTGGTGGCCGTGGCACCCCCTCCCATAGACTTACATTGAGGGGGCAGGGAGTGACGTCACAATACCGTAGTAGTCATGCTGCACACTGAGCCTCAAGTGCTGCGGAGAGCTCGCAAAAGTGGGTGCTGAATGACAGATTGCAGGGGACCCCCGCGATCAGACATCTTATCCCCTATCCTTTGGATAGGGGATAAGATGTATTAGGGCTAGAGTACCCCTTTAAAGGGATACTCTGGAAGATAAATTTAATATTGAAGTGCCCTGGGTGCCAGTTAAACAAAGTTTGTACTCGCCTGCAACTGATCCGCAGCTAGTGCCATTCCCATATGTCCGCACTTTCTCTCCTCTGTCCCAACACAATGGAAATGCCCATTTAGCCAATCCGTGACACCAGCCGTTATCCACCTCATGTCCTGGTTGGCTAAGTGGGCATTTCCTGCATGTCGGTGCAAAGAACAGGAAACGCTGAGAGCAGTAGATCAGTGGAAGTTTCTGTAGTTTTTTATAAATGTTCGACTGAAACACAGGACACTGTGGAAGATTACACAGATTGATCATACCAGCAATCTCCTGTCCCCTGCTGGGTAAACCAAAATCTTCACAAAGGTGGGGAGGTAGCACCTTATCCCCTCTGATGTGCACCAGCTGCTGGCCATTTTAGGCCACTAATAATGAGTCTTAGGCTGCTTTCACACTATGAAGTTCGCCCGTTATTTTAAACGTCTGTTTTCTGTGTAAAAAACGGACGTTTAACCCCTTAAGGACTCAGCCCATTTTGGCCTTAAGGACTCAGACAATTTAATTTTTACGTTTTCATTTTTTCCTCCTCGCCTTCTAAAAATCATAACTTTTATATTTTCATCCACAGACTAGTATGAGGGCTTGTTTTTTGCGCGACCAGTTGTCCTTTGTAATGACATCACTCATTATATCATAAAATGTATGGCGCAACCAAAAAACACTATTTTTGTGGGGAAATAAAACGAAAAACGCAATTTTGCTAATTTTGGAAGGTTTTGTTTTCACGCCGTACAATTTATGGTAAAAATGACGTGTGTTCTTTATTCTGAGGGTCAATACGATTAAAATGATACCCATTATTATATACTTTTATATTATTGTTGCGCTTAAAAAAAATCACAAACTTTTTAACCAAATTAGTACGTTTATAATCCCTTTATTTTGATGACCTATAACTTTTTTATTTTTCCGTATAAGCGGCGGTATGGGGGCTCATTTTTTGCGCCATGATCTGTACTTTTTTTTGATACCACATTTGTATATAAACTTTTAATACATTTTTTATAATTTTTTTTTTAATAAAATGTATTAAAAAAGTAGGAATTTTGGACTTTTTAAATTTTTTTTCGTTCACGCCGTTCACCGTACGGGATCATTAACATTTTATTTTAATAGTTCGGACATTTACGCACGCGGCGATACCAAATATGTCTATAAAAAAAAGTTTTTTACGCTTTTTGGGGGTAAAATAGGAAAAAACGGACGTTTTACTTTTTTATTGGGGGAGGGGATTTTTCACTTTTTTTACTTTTACATTTTTTGAAATTTTTTTTTACACTTGAATAGTCCCCATAGGGGACTATTCATAGCAATACCATGATTGCTAATACGGATCTGTTCTATGTATAGGACATAGAACAGATCAGTATTATCGGTCATCTCCTGCTCTGGTCTGCTCGATCACAGACCAGAGCAGGAGACGCCGGGAGCCGCACGGAGGAAGGAGAGGGGACCTCCGTCCGGCGTTCTGAATGATCGGATCCCCGCAGCAGCGCTGCGGGCGATCCGATCGTTCATTTTAATCGCGAACTGCCGCAGATGCCGGGATCTGTATTGATCCCGGCACCTGAGGGGTTAATGGCGGACGCCCGCGAGATCGCGGGCGTCGGCCATTGCCGGCGGGTCCCTGGCTGCGATCAGCAGCCGGGATCAGCCGCGCATGACACGGGCATCGCTCCGATGCCCGCGGTTATGCTTAGGACGTAAATGTACGTCCTGGTGCGTTAAGTACCACCTCACCAGGACGTACATTTACGTCCTGCGTCCTTAAGGGGTTAATAACGGGTGCTAACGGCTGAATAAATATTCATCCGTTAAGACCCGTTATCCCTCATGTATGGCCGAACACCTCTGCCTACAGACTCCCACAGCCGGGACTACTACTACTACATCATGGACCGGACTTGTTTCCATGATGGGAGTAGTAATTCTCTGGCTGCGGGAGTCTGCATTAGTGTTTGTAATACAACCCCCATCATGGAACAGTGTTCCATGATGGGGGTTGTAGTACAGGGGCTGATGGATTGATCGCACCAGGTTTCACTTCTGAGACCCATTGCGATCTGAAGTTATTAAGAAGGGAAGTGGGCGGCATGCTCTGCAATCCTGCGATGTACGGTGTGTTTTAACTTTCATTTTTAAATCCCCCGCGGGAGCCCTGAACGGTCGGTACTGAGGAGCCAATCAGGGCTCTCAGTGGGAGATTTAAAATTGAACATTGTGACTAACAGGGGCCATATGTATATTGAAAGCGCTGTGGGGGCAAGATGTATAGCGCTGCATGGGGGCAGACATATAGCCTCTATATCTAGCCCCCTCAGCAGCGCCTTAGATATGACCCCCCCGCAGCGCATCTATCATGTAGCCGCGCAGCACTTCTATATACCTATGCCACTGCAGCACTATATGTGAAAAGCATTCTAGCAGCAGCATTGGCCGCCTGATGCTGCTGATAGAAATACTTTTCATACATAGCGCTGCAGCAGCATATATATATAGAAGCACTGTGGGGGGGGGGGGGCGCAGATAACGCTATAGGAGCGCATAGTGGCAGGAGATGGCTGCCGGCACTATGAGCTCCTTATAGAAATACTTTTCATTCATAGTGCTACAGGGATATATGTATATAGAAGAGCTGGGGGGACAGACATAAAGCGTTATCTGACCCCCCCCCCCCCACAGCGCTTCTATATACATATGCCCGCACTGCACTATGTATGAAAAGTATTTCTATCAGCAGCATAGGGCGCCCGATGCTGCTGCTAGAATGCTTTTCACATAGCGCTGCAGTGGCATAGGTATATAGAAGCACTGCGCTGCGAGGGCACATATACATGCGCCGGCGGGGGGTAGGTATATATTTATTAATGCGCCGGCGGGGGTCATATCTAATGCTGCTGACTGGCAGGGGCCATATGTATATTAAAAGCGCTGCAGGGGGGGGAGAGACATATATAGTCTGTATATATCTATCTTTTAATATACATATGGCCCCTGCCAGTCCCAATGTTCATTTTTAAATCTCCTGCTGAGAGCCCTGATTGGCTCCTCAGTACCGGCCATTCAGGACTCCCCGCGGGGGATTTAAAAATGAAAGTTGAAACACTGATACATCGCAGGGTTGCGGAGCTTGCCGCCCGCTACCCTGCTTAATAACTTCAGATCGCATCGGTCTCAGAAGTGAAACCCGGTGCGATCAATCCCTCAGCCCCTGTACAACCCCCATCATGGAACAGACTTCCATGATGGGGGTAGTAGTACAAACACTAATGTAGCCTTCCCAGCTGTCTGCAGACTCCCACAGCCGGGGAATTACTACTCCCATAAATTCAGTTATAATAACGGGCATTAACCGTTGTATTTACTAACCTCCGTTGGCCATAAACTTCAATGTTAAAAATAACGTCCGTTAATTGTGATGGGCGAAAAATTTGTGCATGTCACGTTATTTCTCCCGTCACATCTAACGTACGTTAGTCATGACGGGCTATAACTGGTGATAACGGGTAAACGAAAAAACCCATTGACTTGAATGGGGATCGATCTTTGGCGCAAATGATGAATTACTAACTAAAGTTAAAATCACACACAGGACCGTGTGATTTTGAGAAAGTTGTAAAAATGACAATGGAGAAGATGCGCCAAACTTTGGCGCAAAAAGACACTGCGCCAAAGTATTGCGCCAAAGTTACGTTAAAAAAAGACACATAAATCCTTTGATAAATACCCCCATTATCACTGCTGCTGCCGAGTGCAGGGCTGAATGATGATACATAGAGGAGATAGAGGATCGAGCATTGCCGAGCTCCCGAACCTCCTCCCTCTCTGAACCCCCCCTGTACCGTGGGCCATGGAGGCAGTGACCACATACAGCTGGGAAGTGGAAGGTGAGAAGGTTACTTCTTCCTGTGAGTCCGGACCTGTTCAGGGGTCAGCTTCTAGCAGTGACCTCTGACATTGAGGCTTAACCTGTTGATTGCTTACATCAGTGGTCTCCAAACGTTGCAAAACTACAAATCCCAGCATGCACAGGAGTTGTAGTTTTGCAACTTCTGGAGGTCTACAGTCCTGCTTATGTGTCATAGCAAGCATATTGGTTGTCCACCAGCTTTCCCTGTAAAAGATATAACTAGGGAATTGCTAACTGCTAAAATGCATTTCCGTCTGTGTGCACAAAATTTCTGTCCCTGATGAAGCTGTAATGTCCCACCATGGTCACCCTCCTCATTCTGGACTGGAAGCAAACATTGTTTTATGCTATTTTGTACAGGTTATTAATGTAGTGTGTAAATATTTATAATTTCTAGCTTTCTTTCTCCTTGCACATACACCGACCTAGGATGGCCCCGACATACGATATTTTCAGCATGCGATCACTCTCAGAGTCCATCGCATGTTGAAGGCAGCATCAACATACGATGCTTTTGTATGACGGGGCCATCGCATAAACGGCTATCCGGCAGCGCAGTCTGCTTCAGCTGCCACCGGATAGCCGTTTACGGTGCCCCGTGTGGTCCGCTGACTATCACTTACCTGTCCTCAGGGCTCCGGCGCGTCCTCTTCGGGATCCCCGGCATTCTCGGCGCTCTCCATCGTCGTCATCACGTCGCTGCGCACGCCATCCCGTCATCCAATAGGAGCGGCGTGCGTAGCGATGTGATGGCGGCGACGGAGAGCGAGGATGCCGGGGAAGCAGAGGCCTTGCCGGAGCGTCGGGGGACACCCAAGGGATGCGGCGACAGTGATGGAAGGCGACATCCAGGGCAGCGGTGACGAGCAGTGACAGTCGGGAGCGGCGGGGACACTTGAGTATAACCTCCAATATCAGTGGTCTTCAACCTGCGGACCTCCAGATGCTTCAAAACTTCAACCCCCAGCATGCCCAGACAGCCAACGGCTGTCCGGGCATGCTGGGTGTTGTAGTTTTGCAACATCTGGAGGTCCGCAGGTTGTAGACCACTGTCCTATACTTTACATTGCACGGATCCCTCAACATACGATGGTTTCAACTAGAGATGAGCGAATTTACAGTAAATTCGATTTGTCACGAACTTCTCGGCTCGGCAGTTGATGGCTTATCCTGCATAAATTAGTTCAGCTTTCAGGTGCTCCCGTGGGCTGGAAAAGGTGGATACAGTCCTAGGAGACTTTCCTAGTACTGTATCCACCTTTTCCAGCCTACCGGAGCACCTGAAAGCTGAACTAATTTATGCAGGATAAGACATCAACTGCCGAGTCGAAGTTCGTGACAAATCGAATTTACTGTAAATTCGCTCATCTCTAGTTTCAACATACGATGGTCCATTTGGAACGGATTACCATCGTATGTTGAGGGAACACTATATATTTTTCTTGCATGTTCTAGCATAATAAGCATATATTTGTGTGGTGGCCATCGGTAAAAGCATAAAAAAGATAATTATTTACGAGGCAAAAGAAAAAAAAAATTCCCCATTTTTTTTAAACTCTTGGGGGATTCTGTTTCTATGCAGGGCACTTTTCAGTAAAAATTACAAGTTATCTTTCCACTGTTGGTCCATACGATTACAGCAATACCCAATTTATATAGGTTTTATTTTGTTTTCGTGGGCCTTTTTTGTTTGCTTTTATGCATTTTTTTCTGCTACATGAATTGACCAACAATCAGTAATTATGGACTTTGGCATTTTTTAAATGTTTATGCCATTGACCATTAACATTATATTTTAATAATTCAGACATTTACGCACGTGGCGATACTACATATATTTATGTTTATTTTTTTTTACATTATTATTTTAACTTTTATGGGAAAAGGGGGAGATTCAAACTTATTAAGAGAGGGGCTTATTCACATTTATTACCTTATATATTTTTTTACATTTTATTCACTATATTTTAGTTCCCATAGGAGACTAATACCTGAAATCTTTTGATTGCAAACACTGAACAATACTGGGCCATAACATAGCGTTGATCAACATTATCAGTGCTCCATAAGTACAGGCTGCTGAGGCTGACTTCAGGATTGTGCCCTTTTTCACTTGAGCCCCTGCCCTCTAAAATGTCTGTGCACGTCCCTCATTGTGGACCTGAGGAAGGCGTGATAGCATGCCGAAACGCGTTGTCCAGTTGTACTTTTTATGTACGAAATAAAAAGCATCCTGTAAAAAAGCATCCTGTCTACCTATTGGCCTACCGACTCTACTTAACAGTATCGCTTGGGTACAGAACCCTCGTGTTTTCTGTACTTCCTTTATATATACCTCCTTGACAATTGTCTGGTTTAATAAGTTTGGCAACCACCATCAGCTTGAGGAAATGTACAACTTGCTTCCTACAGTGTCTCCAGCTCTTAGCAGCAAATACAGCTGAAAGATTCCCTTTCAAAATCAGGTTACAAGTTATTAAGTCTAATGTACCAAACTGAATCACTTCTAGACTTCAAATTTCCATAATATAAAAGAAACACTAACATACCTGCAGTGATCCCTCAACTTACAATGGCCTCAGGTTACAATGTTTTATTCTTTCCCGGACCATTGTAACTTTAAACCAAACTCAACATACATTGCCAGAAAGAGTTTAAAGCCGTGGCTTGAGCAAAGAGCTGGACAATGCAACCTATGAGAATGGGGATTGGGATTGGTAAAACTGAAGTGCATGCAGTGATTTGCTGTCTGGTAGTGCTTCCCTATAGTATAGAGTGGTTCTCTGTGCCAGGACTAGCTGCCCCTTTGGACACCAGGTGAGGGCAGCTCATTTGTATCCCAGGTATACTGTGTACTGTACAGGACCCTCCTGCCCTCTATGTATAAAGTAATTTATAGCTTCTAGTCTCTTATTTGTAAAGCCTAGTTTTATCTGTATTACCGTAGTTATCTTTTTCTCTTATTTAAATTTTTTCTTGCATTGGGTTGACATTTTTGGAACTTTGAAACCAAATGCTAGTTTTGAGTTATGGTCTCAACATACAATGGTTTCACAATACCGTGTTCTGGAACCAATTAATATTTTAGCAGCCAATGAAAGAGTTGAAATACTAAAAACCTTGTAAGAAAAGGAAAGCAAACAATTAACAAGGTTAATTCTTAGAATGTCATTTTTTTCATAATATCCCACCATTCTTTTTCCCTCTATTTGTTTCCCCTTTTATTGCAGCCAATTCTCAGGCTTTTCTTCAAATACTACATATTTTTACATGTCACTTGCTTTATTAAACAGTCTGTTTGACTATAGTTTGGGTATTGGATGCTATATTATGCCATCCCGCATGTATAGGGGTACTTTTGGTTCTCTCCCTTTTTGTTCCCCTCTGAATAGATGTTTTTTCCAGTTTATTTCTCTGCATATGGGTTTGCTTTGTGTTATGTAAAAAAAATTCCTAATCTAAAAAACTAAAGCAAATGCAACACCCTGTAGCACAGAAAGGATTGCTTCTGTGTATAACACTATTAAATCTTCTGTCATGATCTCTCTGGTGCTAGAGATGGCTAGACAACAGGTAGTGGACAGCAATTTGTAGAGGAAGTGAGACACCTAGTGGCCAATACAAATTTTTTTTCAGCAGTAAGGAGTAATTTTTGGTAAATGCAGTGGTTTACAAAAATGTAAGAAATCACATAGGCTTTCATATGGAGGCATGTTGGGGAGTGAAACGCACTGCCTTGCAGATCGTTGGGGGTCTTTTGACATGTCTGCATAGTATGTGACAGACATTATGAGTTAGAACACTTAAAGGGGTACTCCGGTGGAAAACTTTTTTTTTTTTTTTTTTAATCAACTGGTGCCAGAAAGTTAAACAGATTTGTAAATTACTTCTAGTAAAAAAAATGTTTATCCTTCCAGTACTTATTAACGGCTGTATATTACAGAGAAAGTTCTTTTGGATTTTTTTTTTTCCTGTCCACAGTTCTCTCTGCTAACACCTCTGTCCGTATCAGGAACTGTCCAGAACAGGAGCAAATCCCCATAGAATACCTATGCTGCTCTGGAGAGTTCCTGATACAGACAGAGGTGTCAGCAGAGAGCACTGTGGATAGAAAAAAAAAGAAATCCAAAAACAAAAAGAACTTTCTCTGGATGATCAGATCCCTGCAGCAGCGCTGCGGGCGATCCGATCATCCATGTAAAGGACCGCACTGCAGCAGATCTGAGGGGTTAAGGGCGGACATCCGGCGGGCGGCCATTACCGGCGGGTTCCTGACTGCTGATAGCAGCTGGGACCTGCCGCGAGCTCCAGTCCGATGCTCGTGGTCATGGCGGAGCGTAAATATACGCCATGGTACGTTAAGTACCACGGCACCATGACGTACATTTATGTCTATTGTCGTTAAAGGGTACCTTTCATCAAAAAAACTTTTGATATATTATAGCTAATGTATGCAGAATAACTTTCCAATATACTTCTTTCTATTTAATTTTCCACTTTGAAAAAGTGACCACTAGGGGTCTCCCTACCAGTCCTTTTTTATAGATTTCAGACTCATGCTGGAGTCCTAAATCTCAGACTGTATCCGGAACACACACAAAACTCACCACTGCTCACTGCCAGGGAGCAATGTTGCGCTTGTCTGTGTCCCGGATGCAGTCTGAGATTTAGGACTCCTGCATGAGTCTGAAATCTATAAAAAAAGGACTGGTAGGGAGACCCCTAGTGGTCTTTTTTTCAAAGTGGAAAATTAAATAGAAAGAAGCATATTTTTTAATAACATGCTATTGGAAAGTTATTCTGCATACATTAATCTATAATATATCTAAAGTTTTTTTGATGAAAGGTACCCTTTAAGGGGTTAAAGACAAACTGCTTTTTTATATATATATATATTGAGCCATTGATGTTTGCTAAATACTCACTGTATGGGAAGTAACGGACTTGCATATAGATTTCCCTGGCAGTTTTCAAGATCTCCACTGCCTAAAGAAAGGAATAAAATTTTTATTTTTTTAAAGTTATACCGTAGACTTCTGTGAACTTTATTAGAATGTTCCAATTACAACGAGACTACAACCTGCATTTTAATGTGAATGTAATATTAATGATGAGTACATTAAAGTGTATAATTATAAGTGATGCCTCTAAAGATCTTGCCTATTCAGGGTTAAAAAGGTGCAGTGTCTTCCAGGATCTCAGCCATGAAACAAGGTGTGTCATGTCAGTCTAGTTCTGTGGCATTCAGCTGATTTCTAAATGCAGCCCTGCATGTGTATGGGACATGTAGTACCAATATAATAACCATGTTCCTGCGCTTACTCAGTATTATTTGTATATGTGTAAATTATATTCAAAAGGCATAATAACAAAGTTCAAAGGCTTATTGGAACCTCAAGCTTGTATCACGCCCTATTTCTTCAATGGAAAATACTGCACTTTACTGCTGTGCCACTACCTAGACATGTGAATATACACTAATAATGGCTTTTTCTAAGTGATTATGTATTTATTGTTCCCATACTGTATATAGGTGAACCCAATACTGACAGTCAATTCTCAGCACATCAGTTAATTTTCCAGTACCTTGCTGTGTTCGATATCCTGGAAGTCCACATTGTTGACAGTAAGTACCTGGTCTCCCTCCTGGAGCCCTGCACGATGAGCATCTGAGTCTGGGATGACCTATACAAACAAAGATCACAGCTACCTCAAATGATTTCATCATCTTTCAAGTTGCACACGTAAGATATCTTGAAACAGTTGATTAAACTCAGAATAAACCTGATAACCTACTGTCATATAAAAGGTTATCCCCTAAAAACAGCATAGGGGATATGCATCTGATTAATCCAGTGTTTCCCAACCAGGGTGCCTCCAGCTGTTGCAAAACCACAACTCCCAGCATGCCCAGACAGCCGAAGGCTGTCTGGGCATGCTGGGAGTTGTGGTTTTGCAACAGCTGGAGGCACCCTGGTTGGGAAACACTGGATTAAGGGGTATCCAACAGATTAGATCCCACCAATCATGAGAAAGGGGCCATGGCTAGGGCTGGACAGTGTGACCAAATATGTGTATCACAGTATTTTTGTAACTTATGGTGGTGCCACGGTATATAATGGTATTTCTTCCCCCCCCCCCCCCCCCCAAATTAATTATCAGCCTAGCGCTGCGCTGTCCCCATCGGGGTAAATACGGAGAGCCATCAGCCTATCACCGGCCACAGCGATGTTCCACCTCGGCCGGTGATGGGCTGAGCCTGCTGTCATGTAAGAAGCCGGTTTCTTACATGACAGTGTGCTCAACCTATCACCGGCAGAGGCGGAACATCGCTGCGGCCGGTGATAGGCTGGTGGCTCTCCGACGTTCCATTCCCTAGGAAGCTGGTCCGGACTGATGGGGAAGTTGAGTTAAAGTTTATTTTGTTTACCTTTTGCAGCCCGGTCATAGGGATACAGCGTACAGTATAGAGTCTCAGCGCCTGCGGCCCATAACAAACAGGATGACGAGGAGGGCAGCGATTGCGGGTGATATGTGAGTATTTACCCCAATGGGGACAGCGCAGCGCTGGGCTGATAATTAATTGGGGGGGGGGGCAGAACAGCGCTCGCGGGTCACATACGATTAGTTTCCCGATGTGGGGACAGCGCAGCGCAGCGCTGGGCTGATGATTCATTCCCGAGGGGCCCAACCGGTATTGCGGTATGGGGAAAAATTCATACCGTGCAGGACAAAAATTTCAGTATTCGGTATGAACCGGTATACCGCCCAGCACTAGCCATGGCTGCATTAATTGTATATGGAATTTCCACAAACAGCTGGGTTCTGTACTTGGCAATCTTTGGCAGTCTCATAGCTTGTGAAAACTGCTATATGCTGCTCCTAAAAGGGAAAAGCGTTACAACATTCATGCCGTCCTAGACATTATAAATGAAACCCTCGCATGTGTCTGACAGCTGGCTCCCCAATGGCTTTCCCTGTGATTGAAAGATGTCTCTATATACACAAATAAAAACAGTCATATATTACCGGGTCATGAACACAGTCCCTGTACAACAGAAATTCCCTATATATTTCTCAACATTGGATCCGCAAACGCTGAGTCCAGCGATGTTGAGGCATTATATGCACCTCTAGATGCAATGCTTCTGTAATACGGTATGCAATTCTATAATTTTCTCATAAGACGATATGCAATTTGTGAGAAATAAAACTTTTCAAATCAGAGGCATACAGAGATAAGGTATGGTACCACAGCAGTATTGCAGATCTGTGAAATATGTCACCACAAAGTCATCACCTATTTAGTGTGTGTTCCCCACCATGAAGTGGTAAAATACTATTATATTTACAGATAAAAAATAAATAAATAAATAAATGTAAAAAAAAAAACACAATTAGGGCATGTTCACACTGCAGAACTCCCGTGGAATTCCGCGCAGTGAACGTTACCATAGTGTGAATGGGTCTTCCACGAGACCCGTTCACGCTGTTTTTTAGTCGCCCACTTCCGCCGCTGAAATTGTTTTGCTCAAAGAAAGAACATGTTCATTCTTAGCGCGAAAGTCTGCGAGCACTGCATAGCCGTCAATGGTGAAGTCGCAGTGCCGCGCGGTCCTACCGCCAAAGTATAATCGGCGGCCGGCAGACAGAATCTCCACTCGCTGGATTCAGTGAGCGGAGATTCTGCAGTGTGAACATACCCATATATAGATAAATGTGCAGCTACATATGAATAAAGGAGGACATCTAGTTATTTACTGTAAGAGATCTTCCTATGTATTGGTTGCTTTGCACAAAAGGTCCTGAGAAGTCATAACAACTGGAATGCCACGATGAGACAAAGGGAGAATCAGGAGGCTGTGCCCACAACTTACATGCCAGCACAGTTTACTCTATGGAAAAGACAAGTAAAGGTTTGTGATTTCATTTAGCAGCACCTGCTCAAGCATACAAACCTACACACATATATACATAAGCACACACTTTCTTCTAGGTCAAATCAGTGCAATGTTTTACTTGCTGAATGCAATACATTTTACAGGAACAATGGAAAGACTCAATTGATAAGTTCCATTTTGTCACTGTCTTTAAAGGGGTTCTCGGTGCTTAGACATCTTATCCCCTATCCAAAGGATAGGGGATAAGATGCCTGATCGCGGGAGTCCCGCCGCTGGGGACCCCCGTGATCTTGCACGCGGCACCCCGTTTGTAATCAGTCCCCGGAGCGTGTAATCGTGCCCCCCGCACAGGGCATGTATTACGTGCCCCCCCGCGCAGCGCATGTATTACGTGCCCCCCGCGCAGCGCATGTATTACGTGCCCCCCGCGCAGCGCATGTATTACTTGCCCCCCGCGCAGCGCAGCTATATACATATGCCACCGCAGCGCTGTATGTGAAAAGCATTCTTGCAGCAGCATCGGCCGGCCCGATGTTGCTGATAGAAATACTTTTCATACATAGTGCTCCGGCAGCATATGTATATAGATGTGCTTTGGGCAGATAACGCTATATGTCTGCCCCCCCAGCGCTTCTATATACATATACCCCTGCAGCGCTATGAATGAAAAGTATATCTATTTGTAGTAGTGCATAGTGCCAGCAGCCGGCTGCTGGCACTATGCGCTGCTAATAGAAATACTTTTCATTCATAGCGCTGCAGGGGTATATGTATATAGAAGCGCTGGGGGGGCAGACATATAGCGTTATCTGCCCAAAGCACATCTATATACATATGCTGCCGCAGCCCTATGTATGAAAAGTATTTCTATCAGCAACATTGGGCCGGCCGAAGCTGCTGCTAGAATGCTTTTCACATATAGCGCTGCAGTGGCATATGTATATAGATGAGCTGCGGAGGGTACATCATACATGCGCTATGGGGGGTATATATTTATTAATGCGCCGGCCAGGGTATATATTTATTAATGCACCGGTGGGGGGTCATATCTTTATGAATGCGCTGCAGGGGGCATATTATCAATGCGCTGGGGGGCTAGATATATAGGCTATATGTCTGCTCCCTCCCCCCCTGCAGCACTATATATCTTGCCCCCCACAGCACTTTTAACATACATATGGCCCCCGCTGCTACTCACAATGGTCATTTTTTAATCTCCCACTGAGAGCCCTGAATGGCTCCTCAGTATCGGCCATTCAGGGTAGAGCTGGGCAGTATGCTTCTCTAACCCCCCCCAGGTTTATCAGCCGAGCCCTGCGCTGTGCTGTCCCCCACATCGGGGAACTAATCATGTTACCGACAAGCACCGCTCTCCTCGTCCTCCTGTGAGTTGCAGGCTGCCGGCGCTGGAAATCTGTACTGTACTATATATTCCTTGTGCCCGGGCTGCAAGAATAAACAAAATAAACTTTAACTCTGCTTCCTACAATCCCCCATTGCTCCGGTAACGGCCTCATGCTGGGATGGGAACGTCACAGAGCAGTCAGCCTATCACCGTCCACAGTGATGTCCTGCCTCAGGCCGACTCCTTACATGACAGTGCACTCAGCCTATCACCGGCCGAGGCGGGACATCGCTGCGGCCTGTGATAGGCTGACGGATCTGTGACGTTCCCATCCCCAGCATGAGGCCGTTACCGGAGCAATGGGGGAATGTAGGAAGGAGAGTTAAAGTTTATTTTTGCAGCCCTGGCACAAGGAATATGTAGTACAGAGTTCCAGCGCCGGCAGCCCGCAACTCACAGGAGGACAAAGAGAGCAGAGCTTGCGGGTGACATTAGTATGGGAAAAATTCATATCATACAGGAAAAAAAATTTAATTATTCGGTATGAACAGGTATACCGTCCAGCACTAATTCAGGGCTCCTCGCGGTGGAATAAAGAATGAGAGTTAAAACACACTATACAATCGCAGGGTTGCGGACCTTGCTGCCTGCTCCCCTGCTTAACCCCTTAAGGACCAGGCCAATTTTCACTGTAGGACCAGAGCATTTTTTGCACATCTGACCACTTTCCCTTTAAACATTAATAACTCTGGGATGCTTTTACCTATCATTCTGATTCCGAGATTGTTTTTTCATGACATATTCTACTTTATGGTAGTGGTAAATTTTTGTCGATACTTGCACCATTTCTTAGTGAAAAATTCCAAAATTTGATAAAAAAAATTGAAAAATTAGCATTTTTCTAACTTTGAAGCTCTCTGCTTGTAAGGAAAATAGACATTCTAAATAAATTATATTTTGATTCACATATACAATATTTCTACTTTATGTTTGCATCATAAAGTTGACATGTTTTTACTTTTGGACACATCAGAGGGCTTCAAAGTTCAGCAGCAATTTTCCAATTTTTCACCAAATTTTCATGGACCAGTTCAGGTTTGAAGTGGATTTGAAGGGCCTTCATATTAGCAATACCCCACAAATGACCCCATTATAAAAACTGCACCCCTCAAAGTATTCAAAATTACATTCAGTAAGTTTGTTAACCCTTTAGGTGTTTCACAGGAATAGCAGCAAAGTGAAGGAGAAAATTCAAAATCTTCATTTTTTTACACTCACATGTTCTTGTAGATCCAGTTTTTGAATTTTTACAAGAGGTAAAAGGAAAAAAATCCTCTCAAAATTTGTAGCCCAATTTCTCTCGAGTAAGAAAATACCTCACATGTCAAGTGTTCAGCGGGCGCAGTAGAGGGCTCAGAAGGGAGGGAGCAACAATGGGATTTTGGAGAGTGAGTTTTTCTGAAATTGTTTTTGGGGGGCATGTCACATTTAGGAAGCCCCTATGGTGCCAGAACAGGAAAAAAAAATAAAAAATAAAAATAAAAACACATGGCATACTATTTTGGAAACTACACAAGGGGTAGAGTGAGCCTTAACACCTCACAGGTATTTCACAACAAAAAATATTTTTTCACATAAATGCTGGTTTTTCCCCAAATTTTACATTTTTACAAGGGGTAATAGGAGAAAATTACCCCCAAAATTTGTAACCCCATTTCTTTCGAGTATGGAAATACCCCATGAGTGGACGTCAAGTGCTCTGCTGGCGCATTACAATGCTCAGAAGAGAAGGAGCGCCATTAAGCTTTTGAAAAGGGAATTTGTTTGGAATGGAAGTCAGGGGCCATGTGCGTTTACAAAGCCCCCCTGTGGTGCCAGAACAGTGGACCCCCCCCCACATGTGACCCCATTTTGGAAACTACACCCCTCGCAGAATTTAATAAGGGGTACAGTGAGCATTTAAACCCCACTGGAGTTTGACAGATCTTTGGAACAGTGGGCTGTGCAAATGAAAAATTACAATTTTCATTTTCACGGACCACTGTTCCAAAAATCTGTCAGACCCCTGTTGGGAGTAAATGCTCACTGTACCCCTTATTACATTACATGAGGGGTGTAGTTTCCAAAATGGGGTATTTATTTTTTTGCATTTATGTCAGAACTGCTGTAAAATCAGCCACCCCTGTGCAAATCACCAATTTAGACCTCAAATGTACATAGTGCACTCTCACTCCTGAGCCTTGTTGTGCGTCCGCCGAGCATTTTACGCCCACATATGGGGTATTTCCGTACCCAGGAGAAATTGCGTTACAAATTTTTTTTCTTTTACCTCTTGTGAAAATAAAAAGTAAAGGACAACACCAGCATGTTAGTGTAAATTTTATTTTATTTTTTACATTAACAGGCTGGTGTAGACCCCAACTTTTCTTTTTCATAAGGGGTAAAAGGAGAAAAAGCCCCCCAAAATTTGTAGTGCGATTTCTCCCGAGTACGGAAATACCCCATATGTGGCCCTAAACTGTTTCCTTGAAATACGACAGGGCTCTGAAGAGAGAGAGCGCCATGCGCATTTGAGGACTAAATTAGGGATTGCATAGGGGTGGACATAGGGGTATTCTACGCCAGTGATTCCCAAACAGGGTGCCTCCAGCTGTTGCTTAACTCCCAGCATGCCTGGACAGTCAGTGGCTGTCCGGAAATGCTGGGAGTTGTTGTTTTGCAACAGCTGGAAGCTCCGTTTTGGAAACACTGCTGTACAATATGTTTTTCATCTTTATTGGGGGGACAGTGTAAGGGGGTGTATATGTTGTGTTTTACCCTTTATTATGTGTAGTGTAGTGTAGTGTTTTTTAGGGTACATTCACACTGGTGGCGGTTTACAGTGAGCTTACCGCTAGGAGTATGCGCTGCGGCAAAAAACTTGCCGCAGCTCATACTTGAAGCATGAAACTTACTGTAAACCTGCCCGTGTGAATGTACCCTGTACATTCACATGGGGGGGCAAACCTCCAGCTGTTTCAAAACTACAACTCCCAGCATGTACTGACAGTGCATGCTGGGAGTTGTACTTTTGCAACAGCTGAAGGCACACTGGTTGGAAAACCTTCAGTTAGGTTCTGTTACCTAACTCAGTAGTATTTGTCTGGGCATTTGCACGGGGTGCCTGGTGATAGATATCAGCAGTCACCCCTGTCTGGTCCCCGCCCAGTGCGCGGCAGGGACCGAAATTCCCACGGGCGTACGGGTACGCCATTGGTCCTTAAGTAACATGTAGCAAAGGCGTACGCCCTTGTTCCTTAACAGGTTAATAACTTCGGATCGCATTGGGTCTCAGCAGTGAAACCCGATGCGAGCAATCCCTCAGCCCGTACTACAACCCCCATCATGGAACATACTCTGTTTCATGATGGGGGTAGTAGTACAAACACTAATGTAGCCTCCCCAGCCACCGTCAGACTCCCGCAGCCAGGGAATTACTACTCCCATCATGGAAAGAAGTCTGTTCCATGATGGGAGTAGTAGTAGTAGTCCCGGCTGTGGGAGTCTGTTGGCAGAGGTGTTACGGCCATACATGAGGGATGTTATAACGGGTCTTAACGGATGAATATTTATTTATTCAGCCGTTAGTACCAGTTATTTCATCCGTTATTATACATCCGTTTTTACACAGAAAACGGACGTTTAATAACGGATGAATGCTCATAGTGTGAAAACAGCCCAAGTGTGAAGATCAAGAAGCATCCACAATAAGGAAGCAATTACGTGCACTCATCTCATGTAATGTGTCTTCAATCCTGGAGGCTGAAGTTAGTGGGGGATATCCATGGATGTCACCAAAGTGCTCGGAGGCAACGCAAGCCGTTTCGCACAGTACCCCGTGCTAAACGGCTGGCGTTGTCTTCGAGCACTTCAATGACATCCATGGATATCCCCCGGTAACTTCAGCCTCCAGGACTGAATACAGTACATGCAGCGAGTGCACGTAATTGCTTCCTTGTTGTGTATAATCTGTTAAAAGTTCATTAAAAATTGACAACACATTTCCAAGGCTTGCTGCCTTCATCAGGTCTGGTATCCCCTTTATTCTGAGAACGTGATGGCAGTCTCATTCTTCCTAAGCATTATACATCCAAGAGGATATTCTCCTTTCAGGAAGGACCAGCAGCTGTGACCTGGTATCTGAATTTTTTTCATTTACCTGCTGTGGTTGTTGTGCCTGAACTCACAGCCTGTCAAGGGAAGCTTAATACTCATCTACGTTTCCTGACTTCTGCTGTTCACTTCTAGGGGATTCAATGTTTCCCCAAAGCTTGCAACTTTCATAATCACAATAACGCCTCATATGAAGTACTATAGCCATACCTTTGATATAAAGATACCAAGCTGGGATGCTTTTCCTCCTCTGATGTTAAATCCAAGCTGCAGTGACAAAAGAGAATCAGCAAAAATCAGTCTTATGCTCTTAGATATGCTAGGGACATAGAATTCAGCAAACTGAACGCAAGCCTCTTATACTATATTTTAATAACAGAGGGAGATTTATCAAAATCTGTGTATAGAAAGAGTGGTGCAGTTGCCCAGAGCAACCAGATATTTTCCTTAAAGGGGTACTCCGGTGCATAGACATCTTATCCCCTATCCAAAGGATAGGGGATAAGATGCCTGATCGCGGGAGTCCCGCCGCTGGGGACCCCCGGGATCTTGCACGCGGCACCCCGTTTGTAATCAGTCACGCCCCCTCCCGTAGGCTTGCATTGAGGGGCGGAGCGTGATGTCACATGGGGCGGAGGCGTGACGACGTCACATGCCGCCGGACGTGTGGTCGCCGGTAATCAGACCCGGAACGAACACGCTCCGGGGACTGATTACAAACGGGGTGCTACATGCAAGATCCCGGGGGTCCCCAGTGGCGGGACTCCCGTGATCAGGGGATAAGATGTCTAAGCACCTGAGTACCCCTTTAATTTTTCAAAGGCCTTCTTAAAAATGTAAGAAGCAATCTGACAGGTTGCTATGGACAACTGCACCACTCTTCCTCTACACAGGTTTAGATAAATCTCCCCCACTCATTTAATGGCCCAGAATTATCAAAATGTGTTGACATTTTTCAGCTTGGGGGGGGGGGGGGGGGGGGGGGGGGGGGGTATAGGATTGGGGGTTCATTTCTACACAGTGCACCTCCTGGTGTTATCTTTATTCTGTGGGACAATGACATTGACTACAACATTACTCATCTTTACATAATTAGTAAAATAATAGTTTTTTTAAATGTCTACCCTCTAAACCTTTTTTTTTCTGCCTATGGGGATGTTTGAGGGCTCAGGTCTCGGATATCTTCAATCTAAATTAAATGTACTGATCTATTAGATAGAGAGATAGAGAGAGAGATAGAGAGAGAGAGATAGAGAGAGAGATAGAGAGAGAGATAGAGAGAGAGAGAAATTGAAGGGGGTTCTTAAAGTAAGGCAATGGGTTACTAAAATATATTATCCTTAGCTTGTGCGCTTCATAGGTATCCTGCACAGGCATGATGTAAGTGTATGGCATTTCTAACACTGTGAGCTAATGAAAACCTTTACTTTTATAATAAATATAGGTGTTAGAGGCATAAAATTTGATGATGTACATGATCAGGATTAGGTACTGAGTAACATATTAACAATTTTTTATGTGGGATCTGACAGGTACGCTTTAACTTCCAGGCAGCCATGCCATACATTTAGGCCAGCTATAAGGAATAGGTTAAGACATTCCTATATTAAATAAACAGGGTTATAAAATCTGTGCATTCCTGTATAATTAGTCAGTACTAAAGGTCAGAGATTTCTTTTGAAATGCTCTATTTGGGAGGGCAGACCATGCATGGTAAGTTCCTGATAATAGGGATACCATTATTGCCATCTTACTGGCTATAGTAGCATATTTTGTTATGACAATGATGTGGATTACAATCATACTGTTATAATCTTATTAACAAATATAGTCTCCTTACAATGTTGTAACCTCTTCTAAAGACGCCATGCACATCAGATATTAACATTCAACAATAATACAATGTCAATTCGGGTAGAAAAACAGACATGGTGCACATCTACAATCTTGTATAATGATCTGATTGCTTCCCAGCATAATATCAAAAACTAACAGGTTGTTAGTATACATTTTTGATCAAAAAGTACAAGCCCACTCTCCACGTCAAGGCCACCTATCCAGAGTGGGTCCCTAACATAAAATGGCGCAGCACTGGGCGGCGACCACCACCGCCGCGACGCCAATGCCCACAGGGGGGGAACGACCCACCGGCAGAGCGGCCCCAATGCCACTCAAACCAGTCTATGGGCCGCACCCCCCCGCAGACACGGCGCCACAGCAGCAACGGACACCGCACAGCACCACACCAGTGTGAACAGGGATGTAATAGCTCACTTACCATGCTCTCCCAGTCAGACTGGGAGGCTGCTAGGAAAGAAATGGCCCATGTGCAGCTAACTACTGCTTATATAGGGTTGGGCTGAGGGGGTGGGGAAGAGTGCAGCACATGTTAAAACAAAGAAAAAGGAGGGGATAGAAATCACAGTGTGAATTCGGGTAGAAAAACAGACATGGTGCACATCTACAATCTTGTATAATAATACAATGTCGCCAAGCAAATTTGAAGCTGCTTATCCCCTTTACCTACTAAAATAAGCATATGAAGGGAGACATATTATACCTTGTGCAGAAAAGCAATTGCCCATAGCAACCAGATTTCAGCTTTCATGTTTAACCTCTTCAGGTCTGGGTCTTAAGGACCCATGACGTATGCATACGTCATGTCTTTTCCTGGTCCCACCGCTCACCCGGCGGAGATCGGAAGCGGATCTCTGCTGAAATCCTTCAGCAGGGATCCAGGGCAGACGCCGAGGGGGGTCCCGGGACCCCCACATATCGGCGATCGTCACAGATCGCTTGCGAAATCACGCAAGCGATCTGCTCCGATTCCGGGTATTCGGGTCACTTCGGTCCCGATGACCCACAAAAAAGAAGGTGATCAGCGGTGTACGATACACCGCCAATCACCTTCGGTTGCTGGGAGCGGTGACAATACTGTCACCGCCCCAGCAACGCTGCTATTGGCCGGCGATCGTCCGGCCAATAGCAGCGCGGCAGAGGAGGGGTTAACGGACCTCTCACGCAGCTTTGCGCGCGCGGCTCGCTCGAGTTCAGTAAGCGGGCAAAGCTGTGTGAAGAGGACCGGGACCCCCCCTCTATGATCCAGAGCCCCCTCACAGGAGAAGATTGCCCCCCTAGTGCAGGGAAAGTGTGTCCCTTAGGGAAAGGTAGGTAAACTGAAAGTAAAAGTAACCTAAAAGTAAAAAAAAAAAAAAATAATTCCCCCCCCCCCCCACCTGACCCCCTAATAGGCCCCTAGGGTCCTGTGATCAGTGTCACCCGGGACCTATTAGGGGTTCAGGGCGCTGCGTGCGCCACCCCTTTTTTTTTTGGCCGCAGCGTGTTTTTTTATTTTTTTCCATTATAACGGTGTGTGAGTGATAATCACACACCGTTATATAAAGTATTACACCAAGCACCACACTACATACTTCCCCGCCGGTGGAGCAAACTGGTGGAGCAAACGAACTTGTACGCCCAGCAGTTCATTGCCCACCACCCAGATTCGTTTTTGGCCAGGCGGAAATGAGGACATTTTGGGGCCTCACGTGGCATATGGGCCTGGACAAAAAAACAAGTGTCCGTCATTACTGGAGCGGGGACGTCCTCTACCAGACCCCGCTTTACAGTATGGCGATGACACGGAAGCGGTACGAGGCGATTCGGAAATGCCTGCATTATGCAGATAATGAGGCATGTCCGCCCCGAGGTGATCCCGCCCATGACCGGCTTTACAAAGTGAGGCCGGTCATCGATCACTTTGGGGCCAAATTTTTGGAGGCCTATGTACCGCTCAGGGACCTCTCGGTAGATGAGTCTCTCATCAGTTTTAAGGGGAGACTCATCTTCCGCCAGTATATTCCCTCGAAGCGGGCGCGGTATGGCGTGAAGCTCTATAAACTCTGCGAGAGTACCTCCGGGTACACTTGCAGGTTTAGAGTATATGAGGGACGAGATTCCCGTATTGAACCCCCAGATTGTTCCCCCACTCTGGGTGTTAGCGGGAAAATCGTTTGGGACCTTATGCACCCATTGCTGGATAAGGGTTACCACGTGTACGTGGATAACTTTTATACCAGCATCCCTCTCTTCACATCCCTTGCCGCCAGATCCACGTCCGCTTGTGGGACCGTCCGCTTGTGGGACCTCTAAATTTGGTCCAGACGCCTATCCCCAAGGGTGAGTCCCGTGCCCTTACCCATGATAACCTGTTGTTGGTGAAGTATAAGGATAAGAGGGATGTCCTTATGATCACCACTATTCATGGGAATGGCAGCACCCCCGTCTCTGTGCGAGGTACCGCGGGACCGGTCCTCAAGCCCGATTGTATTCTGGACTACAATCGGTATATGGGGGGGAGTTGATCTCTCAGATCAAGTCCTCAAGCCATACAACGCCATGCGGAAAACACGGGCATGGTACAAAAAAGTTGCGGTCTACTTGGTACAGGTTGCCATGTACAACGCTTTTGTACTATCCCAGTACGCTGGCAACACAGGGACATTCCTCCAGTACCAAGAAGAAGTCCTAAGGTTCCTGATCTTTGCTGACCGGGAAAGATCAGGCCTGAGTTCCCAAGGGTCAGGAGTTGTAGGCGCCAGGATTGTCCCAGGCCAGCACTTTCCAGGTGTGATCCCCCACAGTGGAAAGTCGGGACGATCCCAGAAAAGATGCAGAGTGTGTCACAAGAAGGGGAGGCGGAAGGACACCACGTATCAGTGTGACACTTGCCCAGATAATCCGGGCCTCTGCATAGGCTGCTTCAGGGAGTATCACACTTCCATGGAGCACTAAATTTTCCCTTTACATTTTAATTTTCCATAATTTGACCAATGTACAAAGTCCAGAGTACATTCCAAATTTTAACCCCCATAAACCACTAAATTGCCCAAAAAAACTGAAAAAAAAAAAAAAAACCTGATAAGACCTCTAGGGGTGTTTTTTTCAGAAATGGGTCATAGGTCACTGAGTCACTATCATCAGGGACTTTTTATGTTGCCTCAAATGCGCAGTGCTCTCTCTCCACCTGAGCGGGTGCGCATTTGAGGCAACAGGTTAGGGACGGCCACACACATCACATTCCCAGAATAATGACTCAGAGCATAGGGTTTTGGGCGGGCATATTTTTTTTAGTTTTGGCTATGCTCTGGGTCATCATTCTGGGAACATATCCTGTTTTATTATTTTATGATTTATAGTTTTCTGGCCCACTGTACCCCATTTTATGGGCCTCTGTACCCCACCTGTCTACCCCAGTTACGGCCCGTTGTCCCCCATAGTGTTCCCCTATTTTAGGGCTCAGTGCTCCCCCCATTAATGCTCCTTGAGGGGGGGGGGTCCCACATCCTGGCTGCTATAATAAGCTCAAGGCCCCTGACTGACTTCCCACTCCAAGACCTGGTGTGCACCCGCGGAGCGAAAATCATAAAAAATTAAGGTATGTCCTTATTCCAAAGAAATGTATTTACACATTTTGTGGTGTCTTTTCTGCTATTAACCCTTGTAAAAATGTAAAATTTTGGGGAAAACCCACATTTTAGTGAAATTTTTATTTTTTTATTTTACATGTGCAAAAGTCGTGAAACCCCTGTGGGTATTTAGGCTTACTTTACCCCTTGTTACGTTCCTCAAGGGGTCTAGTTTCCAAAATGTGATGCCATGTGTTTTTTTTTTGCTGTCCTGGCACCATAGGGGCTTCCCAAATGCGACATGTCCCCCCCATTTCAGCAAAGTTTGCAAATGTGACTCCTTCTCTTCTGAGCATTGTGGTGCTCCTGCAGTGCACTTGACGTCCACTTATGGGGTACCTCCATACTCAGAAGAGATGGGGTTACAAATTTTGGGGGGTATTTTCTGCTATTAACCCTTGCAAAAATGTGAAATTTGGGGGGGAAACACACATTTTAGTGAAAAATAAATAAAAATGTTTTACATATGGAAAAGTCATGAAACCCCTGTGGGGTATAAAGGCTCACTTAATTCCTTGTTACGTTCCTCAAGGGGTCTAGTTTCCAAAATGGTATGCCATGTGGATGTTTTTGCTGTTCTGGCACCATAGAGGCTTCCTAAATGCGACATGCCCCCCTAGCAAAATTTGCTCTCAAAAAGCCAAATATTACTCCTTCTCTTCTGAGCATTGTAGTTCGCCCGTAGTGCACTTCAGGGGAACTTATGGGGTACCTCCATACTCAGAAGAGATGGGGTTACAAATTTTGGGCAGTATTTACTGCTATTAACCCTTGCAAAAATGAAATTTGGGGGGAAACACACATTTTAGTGAAAAAAAAATAAAAAATAAATGTACATATGGAAAAGTCGTGAAACCCCTGTGGGGTATTAAGGCTCACTTAATTCATTGTTATGTTCCTCAAGGGGTCTAGTTTCCAAAATGGTATGCCATGTGGGTGTTTTTGCTGTTCTGGCACCATAGGGGCTTCCTAAATGCAATATGCCCCCCAAAAACCATTTCAGAAAAACGTACTCTCCAAAATCCCCTTGTCGCTCCTTCGCTTCTGAGCCCTCTACTGCGCCCGCCGAACACTTTACATAGACGTATGAGGTATGTGCTTACTCGAGAGAAATTGGGTTACAAATAGAAGTAAAAATTTTCTCCTTTTACCCCTTGTAAAAATTCAAAAATTGGGTCTACAAGAACATGTGAGTGTAAAAAATGAAGATTGTGAATTTTCTCCTTCACTTTGCTGCTATTCCTGTGAAACACCTAAAGGGTTAAAACGCTGACTGAATGTGATTTTGAATACTTTGGGGGGTGCAGTTTTTATAATGGGGTCATTTGTGGGGTATTTCTAAGATGAAGACCCTTCAAATTCACTTCAAACCTGAACTGGTCCCTGAAAAATAGTGAGTTTTGAAATTTTGTGAAAAATTGGAAAATTGCTGCTGAACTTTGAAGCCCTCTGGTGTCTTCCAAAAGTAAAAACACGTCAATTTTATGATGCAAACATAAAAGTAGACATATTGTATATGTGAATAAAAAAAAAAATTATTTTGAATATCCATTTTCCTTACAAGCAGAGAGCTTCAAAGTTAGAAAAATGTAAAATTTTCTAATTTTTCATCAAATTTTGGGATTTTTCACCAAGAAAGGATGCAAGTTACCAAAAAATGTTACCACCAAGTTAAAGTAGAATATGTCACGAAAAAACAATCTCGGAATCAGAATGATAACTAAAAGCATTCCAGAGTTATTAATGTTTAAAGTGACAGTGGTCAGATGTGCAAAAAATGGCCGGGTCCTAAGGTGTAAAATGGCTGGGTCCTTAAGGGGTTAAAGGATACCTGTCAGACAACCCCCCCCCCCCCCCCCCCCCAAAAAAAAAAAAAAAAAAAAGTTATATAATAAATTACTCAGTACCTAATCCTGACCATGTACAACTAATTTCAATGCCTCTAACACCTATATTATTATAACAAATACCTCTTTATATTAGCTCACAGTGTTAGAAATCCTCTCAGGGGAAGGGGGCGTGTCTGCTAATACAGCCCTGTCCACGACTCATGGACAAGTCTGATGCTGCTGCAGGACTGGTTGGTGTCCCATTAGGTATGGGGATCCCTAGCGGTGGGATTTTCAGGAGCCATTTTCTTTATTAAATATTTAAAAATGTTAAACAACCATATTACAAAATGTCTTTAATTTTCATCAGTAACAACACATAAGTTTTTGGATCTGACAGTGCCCATTAAAAAAAAATGTATTGATTGCTATGGGAAATTGCTCTATTGATCCTTTGCACAAGGCTTGATAGATCTCCCCCATTATGTTTATAGTGGAGTTGGGAAACTCCAGATAAAACTTGTGGAGGATGTATCCTCTGTGATCAGACTCCTCACAAACCTGTGCCCCTGGGGGCTTCTTTAGAAGGATGGAGCGAGGGAGGAAGCGTGTCAGCTCATTGTTGTAATCTGAGTTGGAGATGCGCTGTGAAAGTAACAGAGAAAAAACAAACAATAAACATGCGGGCACTTGTGGAATGTTTTGGTCTTAAAAGACCACTCACTTTTTTTTGCGCACATGGCGATTTAGTGGCAATAACTTGGTTACCAGAATTGTTTTTGAGTAGTTGTTTTTTTTCAGTGTTTAACCCTTAACGACGCAGGACGTAAATGTATGTCCTGGTGATGTGGTACTTAACGCACCAGGACGTACATTTACGTCCTGAGCATAACCACGGGCATCAGAGCGATGCCGGCATCATGCGCGGCAGGTCCCGGCTGTGGATCGCAGCCAGGGATCCGCCGGTAATGGCGGACACCCGCGATCCCACGGATGTCCGCCATTAACCCCTCAGATGCCATGATCAATACAGATCACAGCATCTGCAGCATCGCGATCACTTAACCGGATGATCGGATCGCCCGCAGCGCTGCAACGGCGATCCGATCATCCTGCACGGCAGACGGAGGTCCCCTCACCTGGCTCCGCTGCCTTCCGGGAGTCTTCTGCTCTGATCTGCCTTCCCGCAGACCAGAGCAGAAGATGACGATAACCCTGTGTCCTATACATAGCACTGAACAGGATTAGCAATCGAATGGTTGCTATAAATGGTCCCCTATGGGGACTATAAGAGTGTAAAAATAAAAGTAAAAAAATAAAAGTAAAAAAAAAAATTTGAAAAACCCCCTCCCCCAATAAAAATGTAAATTGTCCCATTTTACCCCCCCAAAAAGTGTTAAAAAATTATTTTATATACATATTTGGTATCGCCGCGTGCGTAAATATCCAAACTATTAAAATAAAATGTAAATTATCCCGTATGGTGAACAGCGTGAACGTAAAAAAAAAAAAGTCCAAAATTTATTATAACATTTTATTCCAAAAATTTTTTATAAAAAATGTAATAAAAGTTTTGTAAAAGCAAATATGGTATTAATAAAAAGTACAGATCACTGCGCAAAAAATGAGCCCTCATACCACCGCTTATATGAAAAAATGAAAAAGTTATAGGTCTTCAAAATAGGGGGATTTTAAACGTACTAATTTGGTTAAAAAGTTTGCGATTTTATTTAAGTGCAACAGTAATAGAAAAGTGTATAATCATGGGTATCATTTTAATCGTATTGACCCAGAGAATAAAAAACACGTCGTTTTTACCATAAATTGTACGGCGTGAAAACAAAACCTTCCAAAATTTGCACAATTGCGGTTTTCTTTTTAATTTCCCCACACAAATAGTATTTTTTGGGTTGCGCCATACATTTTATGGTAAAGTGAGTGATGGCATTACAACAGACAACTGGTCGCGCAAAAAACAAGCCCTCATACTAGTCTGTGGATGAAAATATAAAAGAGTTATGATTTTTTGAAGGGGAGGAGGATAAAACGAAAGCGTAAAAATAAAATTGTCCTTAAGGTCCAAATGGGCTGAGTCCTTAAGGTGTTAAGCCTCTTTTTAAATTTGCAGATCTAAGCTAGAGTCACATCACAATTTGGGCCAGGAAACTGTCAAAATAGCATGCTGATGTACCTGTGCTCTACAGCCATAGGCCTTACTCATTTCAACGGCTTGAGCGTGACTACAAGTCATTTTCCGAGTGTATACTTTTGGTCCGTACGGAGAAGCGTGACTTGCAGCACTTTTCAGTCAGAGACAAAACTTGGATACATGTATGTTACTAGCGGACCAAGCTCAGGCCATTAAAATGAATGGGGCAATGCCTGTCCCAGCACAGATCTGTCATTTTGACTGTTTATCAACTTATCCGTGCCTCGAGGCACAAATCATGATGTTAACCTAGCCTGAATGATATCGGGGAGATTTATGAAAACCTGTGCAGAGGAAGAGTTGCTGAGTTTCCCATAGCAACCAATCAGATCAGTTCTTTTATTTTTACAAGGGCCTCTGAAAAATAGCGATCTGATTGGTTGCTGACACACAGGTTTTGATAACTCTTCTCCATAGAGAGAAGAACAGAGACAGGTTATACAAGTCCATCAGTGAGGAATGATTAAAGGGGTATTCCAGGGAAAAACTTTTTTTTATATATCAACTGGCTCCAGAAAGTTAAACAGATTTGTAAATTACTTCTATTAAAAAATCTTAATCCTTCTGAAGTTAAGGTTGTTCTTTTCTGTCTAAGTCCTCTCTGATGACACCTGTCTCGGGAAACACCCAGTTTAGAAGCAAATCGCCATAGCAAACCTCTTCTAAACTGGGCGTTTCCAGAGACAGGTGTCATCAGAGAGCACTTAGACAGAAAAGAATAACCTTAACTACAGAAGCTTATAAGTACTGAAAGGATTGAGATTTTTTTTAAAGAAGTCATTTACAAATCTGTAACTTTCTGGAGCCAGTTGATATATATATATATATAAAAGTTTTTTTCCTGTAATACCCCTTTAATTCCTATCACATCAGTGTTTTCCAAACAGTGTGTCTCCAATTGTTGCAAAGCTACTACTCCCAGTATAGAAAGCAGGAAGAAAAATAAAACTCCAAAATGGCGCTATCCCATAAAAGGCAAGGATGGGTATCTTGATAAGCAAACCGTACTTTTTTTATTTATTTTTTATTTTATTTTTTATAAAAGACAGTCTACATGTACATCCCTAAGCAAGATGCATTTCGGGTATTTTCTTATTCTTTTTCAGTTGCAGATGTGTGCCATAGCAGGTTCATAGCTTCTATATATATTCAAAAAGAAGCGCCAATAAAAAGGGGGCGTGATTTTCCGGCACAATAAATGTACATATAAATCTATATATATAAAACTCAATGTGTGTATGTATGTTCCACAAAAACATCCAAATGGCTAAAGATATTAACATGAAACTTGGCACACATGTTACTTATATGTCAACAACAAACATAGGATAGGTGATTTAACCCTTACTCACCCCCATTTGCCAGGGGCGGGGTTTATGTTTAAAGTCCCATACAAGTCAATGGGAAATATATGTTCCCACATAACTTCCGTATAGCTGGAGATATTTCAATAATACCTGGTACACATATTAGGACGGGATGGGAGGGCGAGATGGGAGGAGGGCGAGATGGGAGGAGGGCGAGACGGGAGGAGGGCGAGACGGGAGGAGGGCGAGACGGGAGGATGGGATATGGGGTTGGGATATGACAACAATATATGAGGACGGGATATGAAGTCAAAAGCTTCCTCCTTTGTTTATTTTCCTCCCCAACAAGGATGAGGAAGGAAAAACCGGGCAACGCCGGGTACTCAGCTAGTAGACCATATAAAAGAAACGTATCATAGGAAAAATGTCATACATAAAATAATAGGAATACATAAAGACAAATGTTAACAATTGCTAATTTAAAAACATTATATAATAAAGTGACTAGTTACGTAATTTGACCCGGATGTAAACGAGTGAAATTCTTCCGGACAAAAATTCTTCCGTATGTAAAAACTTCAGGCTTACAGGGATGCAAATATCCGTTCAATAGAAGATATAATAAAAAATGTATATAAAAATACATCTGCAAGTATAATGTTTAAGTTACTGGATTGAATATGCATCAGTTAAAACGTGGTGACAAAAGTTTGTGAATGAAAGGCTTGCAGTGTCAGTGTGTAAACGGCAAAATCATTTTATGAATGAATAAGCATAGTGCCGGATGTTTACAACGTAAAGAGGGCCCCATGACAGATCTTACTGGCAGATGGATATAGTCAGGATGGAGGACCGTAACAGTAACAAGGTAATATATATTACTAGCTGAGTACCCGGCGTCGCCCGGTTTTTCCTTCCTAATCCTTGTTGGGCAGGAAGCTTTTGACTTCATATCCCATCCTTATATATTCTTGTCATATCCCAACCTCCTATACCATCCTCCTATCTCGACCTCCTATCCCGTCCTCCTATCCCGTCCTCCTTTCCCATCCTTATTTCTCGACCTCCTATCCCATCCAGGCCTCATATCCCGACCTCCTATCTCGACCTCCCATCCCGTCCTCATATCCCGACCAGTAATATGTGTACCAGGTATTGAAATATCTCCAGCCGTACGGAAGTTATGTGGGAACATACATTTCCCATTGATTTGCATGGGACGTTAAACAAAAACCCCGACACTCACAAATGGGGGTAGTTAAGGGTTAAATTAACTGTCCTATATTTTAAGTGGACATATAAGTAACATGTGACTAAGTATTATCGAAATATCTCCAGCCGTTTGGAAGTTGGAAGTTATGCAGTAACATATATTTCCATTGACTTATGTGGGACATTAAACATAAACCCCGCCCCTGGCAAATGGGGGTGAGTAAGGGTTAAATTACCTATCCTATGTTTGTTGCTGACATATAAGTAACATGTGCGTCAAGTGTCATGTTAATATCTTTAGCCGTTTGGAAGTTTTTGTGGAACATACACACATATATACACAAACATACATACACACACATTGAGTTTTATATATATCTTTCCCTCCTCCTTCAAACACTATCATAACCCCACTATTGAAAAAAACATCTCTGGACCCGTCCTGTGCAGCCAACTATCGACCCGTGTCAAATCTCCCCTTTATCTCCAAACTCCTGGTCTACTCCCGCCTTATCCGCTATCTCTCTGAGAACTCTCTCCTTGACCCCTTACAGTCTGGTTTCCGCTCCCTTCACTCCACAGAGACTGCCTATATTTTCCTATATTTTAATTGGATATATAAGTAACATGTGACCAAGTATTATCAAAATATCTCCAGCCGTTTGGAAGTTATGCAGTAACATATATTTCCCATTGACTTGTATGGGACTTTAAACATAATCCCTGGCAAATGGGGGGGGGGGTGAGTAAGGGTTAAATCAACTATCCTATGTTTGTTGTTGACATATAAGTAACATGTGTGCCAAGTTTCATGTTAATATCTTTAGCTGTTTGGACGTGATACTGGAACATACATACATACATACACACACGTTGAGTTTTATATATATATATATATATATAGATATATAGGAGAGTATCCTCAACGTGGTGGCCAGGACTATATGAGGCAGCGTAACAGCTTGAATAGAAGGTATAGCGGAGGCCTGTTGGTGAGTATTACACTAATTTTTTATTTAAAACTGAGACATGATGAGGAATATATTGAGTAATAAATACCATACAGCACATAGTGCGGAGCTAAAATAATAATATTAGATTCCAATGGACTGATAGTATTGTATATGGATATCATTTTTTAACAAAGACAATAGTGTCAGTAAGCCGAGCTCAGCACAGGAGCTTAAGTGGATGAATGGTCTGTCGTACAGATAACATGGTGGATCGGCAAGTTCCTATTAATAAAATAGTCTAGCGGTGGCAATCTAATGGAAAGTTTAGTATATATAAAAGCTTGCGGTGACAGCAAATCATATTAAATTGAAAATAACATATTTGTAGTGGCAATAAAACAATCTAGTGCATCTTATACGGCGAAAAATCTTTTTGGGACATAAGGATGTCCGCGGGTCACTAACCATTCCCCGGCCGATGCGCGTCCTCCTCCGGTCTTCCTGCGATCCTCCGCCTCTCTATGGTTGTATGCACAGGACCTCAGTGACGTCCCGTGCGTACAACCATAGAGGTGCAGGAGGACCGGAGGAAGACGTGCGCTGGCCGGGGCCGGGTGAGTGACCGGCGGCGCGTAATCTTCAGTGTTCCGGTCACCGCTCCTCCGGTCCCGGCATCTACTGCTATGGTCCATAGGCCATAGCAGTAGATTGTGACACCGGGCCAGAGGAGCGGTGACCGGAACACTGTGGGGGCAGCAGTACAGACATACAGCCTCCAGCCGTACTATGTATATGGCTGGAAGCTGTATGTCTGTGGGGTGGAGCTGCCTACCATTGTGGGGGAACTATACTGCCAACTATTGTGGGGGAACTATACTGATATAAAATATTTTACTACAGTATTTGGTTCAGAATCTTTTTTTTCTAGATTTTCCTCCTTTAAAATTGGGTGCGTCTTATATGCCGGAGCGTCTTAAATGGTGAAAAATACGGTAAATAGAATTGACTAGGGGCTATTCTGCAATAGAGAATACTGGTATATTAATAATACATAGGGGGGGGGGGGGGGAGGGAGAGGGAAAGATGTGGAACAAGTAAAAGATGTAAGACCAAAGGGAACTAGCGTTTTTAGATTCAATAATTTTCTCTTTTTCAGAGAGCTAAATCGCTGGTTTGTGCCCCTAGGTGTGTGTCACGGTTATGTTGTTTCACAGCATGTCTAGATACACTGTTACATGTAGCCGTTAGTGACATTGGCCCGGTGTTTGTTAATCCAGCATCTAAAAGGTTGGATGGTACAGTCAACATATTGGAGGCCACATGGACAATCCATAAGATAAATAACATAACTGGCACTACAGTTCATTGAAGACTTGATTTGAAACAATTCACCGGTGACTGCAGATTTTAATTCCTTTTTACCATGTGCAATATTTAGGCAACACTTGCAAACAGTATTATTACATTTAAAACAGCCCAGGGGAACAGGTAGAAAGCTGTTAGCCATGGTCTGCCTTTTGACCCGTTTTAATTTACTTGGAGCCAACATGTTTTTTAATGATTTAGATTTGCGAAGTGTGATATTTGGTTTTGCAGGAATTATATCTTTCAGGTAGGGGGCTAATTTTAAAATGCCCCAATGTTTCAATAAGATCTGTCTGATTGTTTTATGGTCAGAACTAGGGATGTCCCGATACTAGTATCGGGGCCGATACTAGCCATTTGCATGGTATCAGGGACTCGTTTAATGTCCCCAATACCTGCTGCCGCTCAGCTGCCCCGTTCTCCCATATGCATCATAGGGTTCCATGGAGGAGCATGTGACACACACGTCACTCCTCCTCCCCTGCACCCAGCGTAACGCTACGGAGGAAGTAGAGCGACGTATATGTCACATGCTCCTCCATAGGACACCATGATGCGGACGGGAGAACAGGGCAATGGAGCGGCAGCACCCGACAGAGGACAGTCGCAGGTGAGCTGTCTGCAAGGAGGTGGCTGCTACTAATGTCTACAGGGGGGCCTGCTGGTGTCTAAACGGGGGACCCTGCTGCTGTCTAAAGGGAGGGAAGGGCCTGCTGCTGTTGTCTAAACAGGGGGGGGGCTGCTGCTGTCTAAAGGGGGAGCCCCTGCTGCTGTCTAAAGGAGGAGCCAATGCTGCTGTCTAAAGGGGGGGGGGTTGCTGCTGTCTAAATAGGGGCCTTTACTAATGTCTACAAGGGGGGCCTACAGTCTACAGGGGGCTGCTGTCTACAGGGGGGCTGCTACTAATATCTGCAAGGGGATACTACCTACTATTAAATGTAATCTTACAGCAGAGTCACCTGCACTAACTTGAATTTATAGGTAGATTGTGCAGGTGACCCGGTTTCTACCGCTGCTCACCATGTGTACATCGGTCTCATAGCCAATGCAAAATCCCTGTTCTGCCCAATGAAGAGAGAAATCTTGGCTCAAACTACAGCAGCCGCCTCTATTGTACACAACAAGGACCCACATATCAGCACAGTAAGCAGCGCCAGAAACCGGGTCACCCTGGTGTCAGATTCCCCTTAAAATATAAGTACTCATACTTGGTATCGCCGAGTACTAGAATTAAAGTATCGGTACTCGTACTGGGTCTTACAAAAATGGTATCGGGACATCCCTAGTCAGAACTGTAGTATGTAATAAAAATTTCTTTTAAAATTATTACTATTTGTTTTTTAAAAAAAAAATTCTTATGGTCGTAAGCAGGTTTGTTGGTCTAATGTAGCTGCTTTCTGTCTCGCATTCATTTTGGGTAGCCTTTCTTTTTGATTCTTTCTACCAAGGTATTGATTTGTTTTATATAGGACTCCTTTTTGGTGCAATTGCGTCAAATTCTTTCAAATTGACCATATGGGATATTTTGTAGCCACTTCCCATAGTGTACACTGGTATAGTCCAGATAGCTGTTGCTATCAACGCGCTTAAAGAAAGTTTGCGTTTCCAGCTGGTAAAATTTATTGTGTGACACTGTGACATCTAGGAAATCTGCATCGTTATTAAATAAATTATGAGTGAATTCTAGATTCCATGTTTTGGTGTTGAGATCTTTCACAAAATATACTAATTCTTCTTTAGTACCACCCCACACAATGAAAATGTCATCTTTGTATCTGTTGTAGGAAACAACCTTATTATACAGTGTGTGTATACATTTTTCATAAAGACCCATAAATTAGCTAGACTTGGTGCGAAACGTGATCCCACCGCAGTGCCGCATTCTTGTTTGTAGATATGACCATTAACCCTTTAACGACACAGGACGTAAATGTACGTCCTGGTGATGTGGTACTTAACGCACCAGGACGTACATTTACGTCCTGAGCATAACCGCGGGCATCGGAGCGATGCCGGCATCATGTGCTGCAGGTCCCGTCTGTGGATCGCAGCCAGGGGCCCGCCGGTAATGGCGGACACCCGCGATCCTGCAGATGTCCGCCATTATCCCCTCAGATGCCGTGATCAATACAGATCACGGCATCTGCAACATCGCGGTCACTTAACAGGATGATCGGATCGGCCGCAGCGCTGCCGCAGCGATCCTATCATCTGGCACGGCAGACGGAGGTCCCCTCAACTGGCTCCGCTGCCTTCCGGAAGTCTTCTGCTCTGATCTGCCTTCCCGCAGACCAGAGCGGAAGATAACCGATAATGCTGATCAGTGCTGTGTACTATACATAGCACTGAACAGCATTAGCAATCGAATGGTTGCGATAAATAGTCCCCTATGGGGACTATAAGAGTGTAAAAATAAAAATAGTAAAAAAATAAAGTAAAAAAAAATGTGAAAAACTTCCTCCCCCAATAAAAACGTAAATTGTCCCATTTTCCCTATTTTACCCCCAAAAGGTGTAAAAAAAATTATTTTATATACATATTTGGTATTGCCGCGTGCGTAAATATCCGAACTATTAAAATAAAATGTAAATGATCCCGTACGGTGAACGGCGTGAACGTAAAAAATAAAAAAAAAGTCCAAAATAGCTGCTTTTTTATAACATTTTATCCAAAAAAAATTTTTAGAAAAAATTTAATAAAAGTTTTGTATAAGCAGATGTGGTATTAATAAAAAGTACAGATCAAGGTGCAAAAAATGAGCCCTCATACTTCCGCTTATTCGGAAAAATGAAAAAGTTATAGGTCTTCAAAATAGGGGGATTTTAAACGTACTAATTTGGTGAAAAAGTTTGCGATTTTTTTAAAGCACAACAGTAATAGAAAAGTGTATAATCATGGGTATCATTTTAATCGTATTGACCCAGAGAATAAAGAACACATGTCGTTTTTACCAAAGATTGTACAGCGTGAAAACAAAACCTTCCAAAATTAGCAAAATTGCGGTTTTCTTAATTTCCCCACACAAATAGTATTTTTTGGGTTGCGCCATACATTTTATGGTAAAGTAAGTGATGGCATTACAACGGACAACTGGTCGCACGAAAAAAAGAAAGCCCTCATACTAGTCTGTGGATAAAAATATAAAAGAGTTATGATTTTTTGAAGGGGAGGAGGAAAAAACGAAAACGTAAAAATAAAATTGTCTTAGTCCTTAAGGTCCAAATGGGCTGAGTCCTTAAGGGGTTAAATTCAAAATAATTGTGCTGTAGAATGAAACGTATACCGTCCAAAATAAAATTGCGTTGGGTGGGTGGCATATTAACCCTTTAGATCGCCGCTGTCAAAGCTGACAGTGGAGTCTAAAGGTGTCTGTATCCCATCCCTGGTGGTCCAGTGGGTGCTGTGAGACCATTTATTAAAAAAGATAGGGAGGGTAGTGTGCCATACACTGACACATGATGATGCAGCCAATGACTGCCCTCAGCGGTAATAAGCAAGGGTCGACTGAGGTCAGTGATTGGCTGCAGTGTCACATGTTCGGTATACAGGAATGGCATTGTAGCACTTCTACTAGGGGGACTCAAGAGCAACAGAGGTGTTGGAATGGCAGCAAGTTAATGGGGTGAGTATACTTACTTTTTTTCATTCTCTTCCCTATACAAGTTTTGGAAATGGTTAAAAAGCCCCTTTAGTGTGTACAGCTAAGGAAAACCCAGGGAGAGACTCTGGTCATTACCTCTTGAAGGGGAATCCAAGCAGGAGGGTTCTCGTATGGAGGAAGGAAGACTACAGGGTAAGGGTACTCCTCATATGTTGCGCGCCCCTCCATGCCTGGAACAAAAAGTCCAAATCTCTTATTGTAGATAGTGAAATTACCACAAAAATCAGTGAACTCAGTACAGAGCCCTCACCTCCTCACAGTCATCAGTGTACTCAGTACAGAGCCCTCACCTCCTCACAGTCATCAGTGTACTCAGTACAGGGCCCTCACCTCCTCACAGGCATCAGTGTACTCCGTACAGGGCCCTCACCTCCTCACAGTCATCAGTGTACTCCGTACAGGGCCCTCACCTCCTCACAGTCATCAGTGTACTCCGTACAGGGCCCTCACCTCCTCACAGTCATCAGTGTACTCCGTACAGGGCCCTCACCTCCTCACAGTCATCAGTGTACTCAGTACAGGGCCCTCACCTCCTCACAGTCATCAGTGTACTCAGTACAGGGCCCTCACCTCCTCACAGTCATCAGTGTACTCAGTACAGGGCCCTCACCTCCTCACAGTCATCAGTGTACTCAGTACAGGGCCCTCACCTCCTCACAGTCATCAGTGTACTCAGTACAGGGCCCTCACCTCCTCACAGTCATCAGTGTACTCAGTACAGGGCCCTCACCTCCTCACAGTCATCAGTGTACTCAGTACAGGGCCCTCACCCCCTCACAGTCATCAGTGTACTCAGTACAGAGCCATCACCCCCTCACAGACATCAGTGTACTCAGTACAGAGCCCTCACCTCCTCACAGTCATCAGTGTACTCAGTACAGAGCCCTCACCTCCTCACAGTCATCAGTGTACTCAGTACAGAGCCCTCACCTCCTCACAGTCATCAGTGTACTCAGTACAGAGCCCTCACCTCCTCACAGTCATCAGTGTACTCAGTACAGAGCCCTCACCTCCTCAGTCATCAGTGTACTCAGTACAGAGCCCTCACCTCCTCACAGTCATCAGTGTACTCAGTACAGAGCCCTCACCTCCTCACAGTCATCAGTGTACTCAGTAGAGCCCTCACCTCCTCACAGTCATCAGTGTACTCAGTACAGAGCCCTCACCTCCTCACAGTCATCAGTGTACTCAGTACAGAGCCCTCACCTCCTCAGTCATCAGTGTACTCAGTACAGAGCCCTCACCTCCTCAGTCATCAGTGTACTCAGTACAGAGCCCTCACCTCCTCACAGTCAGTGTACTCAGTACAGAGCCCTCACCTCCTCACAGTCATCAGTGTACTCAGTACAGAGCCCTCACCCCCTCACAGTCATCAGTGTACTCAGTACAGAGCCCTCACCCCCTCACAGTCATCAGTGTACTCAGTACAGAGCCCTCACCTCCTCACAGTCATCAGTGTACTCAGTACAGAGCCCTCACCCCCTCACGGTCATCAGTGTACTCAGTACAGAGCCCTCACCTCCTCACAGTCATCAGTGTACTCAGTACAGAGCCCTCACAGTCATCAGTGTACTCAGTACAGAGCCCTCACAGTCATCAGTGTACTCAGTACAGAGCCCTTACCTCCTCACAGTCATCAGTGTACTCAGTACAGAGCCCTCACCTCCTCACAGTCATCAGTGTACTCAGTACAGAGCCCTCACCTCCTCACAGTCATCAGTGTACTCAGTACAGAGCCCTCACCTCCTCACGGTCATCAGTGTACTCAGTACAGAGCCCTCACCTCCTCACAGACATCAGTGTACTCAGTACAGAGCCCTCACCCCCTCACGGTCATCAGTGTACTCAGTACAGAGCCATCACCCACTCACGGTCATCAATGTACTCAGTACAGGGCCCTCACCCCCTCACAGACATCAGTGTACTCAGTACAGGGCCCTCACCCCCTCACAGACATCAGTGTACTCAGTACAGGGCCCTCACCTCCTCACAGACATCAGTGTACTCAGTACAGAGCCCTCACCTCCTCACAGTCATCAGTGTACTCAGTACAGAGCCCTCACCTCCTCACAGACATCAGTGTACTCAGTACAGAGCCCTCACCCCCTCACGGTCATCAGTGTACTCAGTACAGAGCCATCACCCCCTCACGGTCATCAATGTACTCAGTACAGGGCCCTCACCTCCTCACGGACATCAGTGTACTCAGTACAGAGCCCTCACCCCCTCACAGTCATCAGTGTACTCAGTACAGAGCCCTCACCCCCTCACAGTCATCAGTGTACTCAGTACAGAGCCCTCACCTCCTCACAGACATCAGTGTACTCAGTACAGAGACCTCACCCCCTCACAGTCATCAGTGTACTCAGTACAGAGCCCTCACCTCCTCACAGTCATCAGTGTACTCAGTACAGAGCCCTCACCTCCTCACAGTCATCAGTGTACTCAGTACAGAGCCCTCACCTCCTCACAGTCATCAGTGTACTCAGTACAGAGCCCTCACCTCCTCACAGTCATCAGTGTACTCAGTACAGAGCCCTCACCCCCTCACAGTCATCAGTGTACTCAGTACAGAGCCCTCACCCCCTCACAGTCATCAGTGTACTCAGTACAGGGCCCTCACCTCCTCACAGTCATCAGTGTACTCAGTACAAAGCCCTCACCTCCTCACAGTCATCAGTGTACTCAGTACAGAGCCCTCACCCCCTCACAGTCATCAGTGTACTCAGTACAGAGCCCTCACCCCCTCACGGTCATCAGTGTACTCAGTACAGAGCCCTCACCTCCTCACAGTCATCAGTGTACTCAGTACAGAGCCCTCACAGTCATCAGTGTACTCAGTACAGAGCCCTCACAGTCATCAGTGTACTCAGTACAGAGCCCTTACCTCCTCACAGTCATCAGTGTACTCAGTACAGAGCCCTCACCTCCTCACAGTCATCAGTGTACTCAGTACAGAGCCCTCACCTCCTCACAGACATCAGTGTACTCAGTACAGAGCCCTCACCCCCTCACGGTCATCAGTGTACTCAGTACAGAGCCATCACCCACTCACGGTCATCAATGTACTCAGTACAGGGCCCTCACCTCCTCACAGACATCAGTGTACTCAGTACAGAGCCCTCACCCCCTCACAGTCATCAGTGTACTCAGTACAGAGCCCTCACCCCCTCACAGTCATCAGTGTACTCAGTACAGAGCCCTCACCTCCTCACAGTCATCAGTGTACTCAGTACAGAGCCCTCACCTCCTCACAGTCATCAGTGTACTCAGTACAGGGCCCTCACCTCCTCACAGTCATCAGTGTACTCAGTACAGGGCCCTCACCTCCTCACAGTCATCAGTGTACTCAGTACAGGGCCCTCACCTCCTCACAGTCATCAGTGTACTCAGTACAGAGCCCTCACCTCCTCACAGTCATCAGTGTACTCAGTACAGGGCCCTCACCTCCTCACAGTCATCAGTGTACTCAGTACAGGGCCCTCACCTCCTCACAGTCATCAGTGTACTCAGTACAGGGCCCTCACCTCCTCACAGTCATCATTGTACTCAGTACAGAGCACTCACCTCCTCCGTCATCAGTGTACTCAGTACAGAGCCCTCACCCCCTCACAGTCATCAGTGTACTCAGTACAGAGCCGTCACCTCCTCAGTCATCAGTGTACTCAGTACAGAGCCCTCACCTCCTCACAGTCATCAGTGTACTCAGTACAGAGCCCTCACCCCCTCACGGTCATCAGTGTACTCAGTACAGAGCCCTCACCTCCTCACAGTCATCAGTGTACTCAGTACAGAGCCCTCACAGTCATCAGTGTACTCAGTACAGAGCCCTCACAGTCATCAGTGTACTCAGTACAGAGCCCTCACCTCCTCACAGTCATCAGTGTACTCAGTACAGAGCCCTCACCTCCTCACAGTCATCAGTGTACTCAGTACAGAGCCCTCACCTCCTCACAGTCATCAGTGTACTCAGTACAGAGCCCTCATCTCCTCACGGTCATCAGTGTACTCAGTACAGAGCCCTCACCTCCTCACAGACATCAGTGTACTCAGTACAGAGCCCTCACCCCCTCACAGTCATCAGTGTACTCAGTACAGAGCCATCACCCCCTCACGGTCATCAATGTACTCAGTACAGGGCCCTCACCCCCTCACAGACATCAGTGTACTCAGTACAGGGCCCTCACCCCCTCACAGACATCAGTGTACTCAGTACAGAGCCCTCACCCCCTCACGGTCATCAGTGTACTCAGTACAGAGCCATCACCCCCTCACGGTCATCAATGTACTCAGTACAGAGCCATCACCCCCTCACGGTCATCAATGTACTCAGTACAGGGCCCTCACCCCCTCACGGACATCAGTGTACTCAGTACAGGGCCCTCACCCCCTCACAGACATCAGTGTACTCAGTACAGGGCCCTCACCCCCTCACAGTCATCAGTGTACTCAGTACAGAGCCCTCACCCCCTCACAGTCATCAGTGTACTCAGTACAGAGCCCTCACCTCCTCACAGTCATCAGTGTACTCAATACAGAGCCCTCACCTCCTCACAGTCATCAGTGTACTCAGTACAGAGCCCTCACAGTCATCAGTGTACTCAGTACAGGGCCCTCACCTCCTCACAGTCATCAGTGTACTCAGTACAGAGCCCTCACCTCCTCACAGTCATCAGTGTACTCAGTACAGAGCCCTCACCTCCTCACAGTCATCAGTGTACTCAGTACAGAGCCCTCACCTCCTCACAGTCATCAGTGTACTCAGTACAGAGCCCTCACCTCCTCACAGTCATCAGTGTACTCAGTACAGAGCCCTCACCTCCTCACAGTCATCAGTGTACTCAGTACAGAGCCCTCACCTCCTCACAGTCATCAGTGTACTCAGTACAGAGCCCTCACCCACTCACAGTCATCAGTGTACTCAGTACAGAGCCCTCACCCACTCACAGTCATCAGTGTACTCAGTACAGGGCCCTCACCTCCTCACAGTCATCAGTGTACTCAGTACAGAGCCCTCACCTCCTCACAGTCATCAGTGTACTCAGTACAGGGCCCTCACCTCCTCACAGTCATCAGTGTACTCAGTACAGAGCCCTCACCTCCTCACAGTCATCAGTGTACTCAGTACAGAGCCCTCACCTCCTCACAGTCATCAGTGTACTCAGTACAGAGCCCTCAACTTCTCACAGTCATCAGTGTACTCAGTACAGAGCCCTCATCCCCTCACAGTCATCAGTGTACTCAGTACAGAGCCCTCACCCACTCACAGTCATCAGTGTACTCAGTACAGAGCCCTCACTTCCTCACAGTCATCAGTGTACTCAGTACAGGGCCCTCACCTCCTCACAGTCATCAGTGTACTCAGTACAGGGCCCTCACCTCCTCACAGTCATCAGTGTACTCAGTACAGGGCCCTCACCTCCTCACAGTCATCAGTGTACTCAGTACAGGGCCCTCACCTCCTCACAGTCATCAGTGTACTCAGTACAGAGCCCTCACCTCCTCACAGTCATCAGTGTACTCAGTACAGAGCCCTCACCTCCTCACAGTCATCAGTGTACTCAGTACAGGGCCCTCACCTCCTCACAGTCATCAGTGTACTCAGTACAGGGCCCTCACCTCCTCACAGTCATCAGTGTACTCAGTACAGAGCCCTCACCTCCTCACAGTCATCAGTGTACTCAGTACAGAGCCCTCACCTCCTCACAGTCATCAGTGTACTCAGTACAGAGCCCTCACCCCCTCACAGCCATCAGTGTACTCAGTACAGGGCCCTCACCCACTCACAGCCATCAGTGTACTCAGTACAGGGCCCTCACCCACTCACAGTCATCAGTGTACTCAGTACAGAGCCCTCACCTCCTCACAGTCATCAGTGTACTCAGTACAGAGCCCTCACCTCCTCACAGTCATCAGTGTACTCAGTACAGAGCCCTCACCTCCTCACAGTCATCAGTGTACTCAGTACAGGGCCCTCACCTCCTCACAGTCATCAGTGTACTCAGTACAGGGCCCTCACCCCCTCACAGTCATCAGTGTACTCAGTACAGAGCCCTCACCCACTCACAGTCATCAGTGTACTCAGTACAGAGCCCTCACCCACTCACAGTCATCAGTGTACTCAGTACAGAGCCCTCACCTCCTCACAGTCATCAGTGTACTCAGTACAGGGCCCTCACCTCCTCACAGTCATCAGTGTACTCAGTACAGGGCCCTCACCTCCTCACAGTCATCAGTGTACTCAGTACAGAGCCCTCACCCCCTCACAGTCATCAGTGTACTCAGTACAGAGCCCTCACCTCCTCACAGTCATCAGTGTACTCAGTACAGAGCCCTCACCTCCTCACAGTCATCAGTGTACTCAGTACAGGGCCCTCACCCCCTCACAGTCATCAGTGTACTCAGTACAGAGCCCTCACCCACTCACAGTCATCAGTGTACTCAGTACAGAGCCCTCACCTCCTCACAGTCATCAGTGTACTCAATACAGAGCCCTCACCTCCTCACAGTCATCAGTGTACTCAGTACAGAGCCCTCACAGTCATCAGTGTACTCAGTGCAGAGCCCTCACCCACTCACAGTCATCAGTGTACTCAGTACAGAGCCCTCACAGTCATCAGTGTACTCAGTACAGGGCCCTCACCTCCTCACAGTCATCAGTGTACTCAGTACAGAGCCCTCACCTCCTCACAGTCATCAGTGTACTCAGTACAGAGCCCTCACCTCCTCACAGTCATCAGTGTACTCAGTACAGAGCCCTCACCTCCTCACAGTCATCAGTGTACTCAGTACAGAGCCCTCACCTCCTCACAGTCATCAGTGTACTCAGTACAGAGCCCTCACCTCCTCACAGTCATCAGTGTACTCAGTACAGAGCCCTCACCCACTCACAGTCATCAGTGTACTCAGTACAGAGCCCTCACCCACTCACAGTCATCAGTGTACTCAGTACAGGGCCCTCACCTCCTCACAGTCATCAGTGTACTCAGTACAGAGCCCTCACCTCCTCACAGTCATCAGTGTACTCAGTACAGGGCCCTCACCTCCTCACAGTCATCAGTGTACTCAGTACAGAGCCCTCACCTCCTCACAGTCATCAGTGTACTCAGTACAGAGCCCTCACCTCCTCACAGTCATCAGTGTACTCAGTACAGAGCCCTCAACTTCTCACAGTCATCAGTGTACTCAGTACAGAGCCCTCATCCCCTCACAGTCATCAGTGTACTCAGTACAGAGCCCTCACCCACTCACAGTCATCAGTGTACTCAGTACAGAGCCCTCACTTCCTCACAGTCATCAGTGTACTCAGTACAGAGCCCTCACCCACTCACAGTCATCAGTGTACTCAGTACAGAGCCCTCACCTCCTCACAGTCATCAGTGTACTCAGTACAGAGCCCTCACCCCCTCACAGTCATCAGTGTACTCAGTACAGAGCCCTCACCTCCTCACAGTCATCAGTGTACTCTGTACAGGGCCCTCACCTCCTCACAGTCATCAGTGTACTCAGTACAGGGCCCTCACCTCCTCACAGTCATCAGTGTACTCAGTACAGGGCCCTCACCTCCTCACAGTCATCAGTGTACTCAGTACAGAGCCCTCACCCACTCACAGTCATCAGTGTACTCAGTACAGAGCCCTCACCCACTCACAGTCATCAGTGTACTCAGTACAGGGCCCTCACCCACTCACAGTCATCAGTGTACTCAGTACAGAGCCCTCACCTCCTCACAGTCATCAGTGTACTCAGTACAGAGCCCTCACCTCCTCACAGTCATCAGTGTACTCAGTACAGAGCCCTCACCTCCTCACGGTCATCAGTGTACTCAGTACAGAGCCCTCACCTCCTCACAGACATCAGTGTACTCAGTACAGAGCCCTCACCCCCTCACGGTCATCAGTGTACTCAGTACAGAGCCATCACCCACTCACGGTCATCAATGTACTCAGTACAGGGCCCTCACCCCCTCACAGACATCAGTGTACTCAGTACAGGGCCCTCACCCCCTCACAGACATCAGTGTACTCAGTACAGGGCCCTCACCTCCTCACAGACATCAGTGTACTCAGTACAGAGCCCTCACCCCCTCACGGTCATCAGTGTACTCAGTACAGAGCCATCACCCCCTCACGGTCATCAATGTACTCAGTACAGGGCCCTCACCTCCTCACAGACATCAGTGTACTCAGTACAGAGCCCTCACCCCCTCACAGTCATCAGTGTACTCAGTACAGAGCCCTCACCCCCTCACAGTCATCAGTGTACTCAGTACAGAGCCCTCACCTCCTCACAGTCATCAGTGTACTCAGTACAGAGCCCTCACCTCCTCACAGTCATCAGTGTACTCAGTACAGAGCCCTCACCTCCTCACAGTCATCAGTGTACTCAGTACAGAGCCCTCACCTCCTCACAGTCATCAGTGTACTCAGTACAGAGCCCTCACCTCCTCACAGTCATCAGTGTACTCAGTACAGAGCCCTCACCTCCTCACAGTCATCAGTGTACTCAGTACAGAGCCCTCACCTCCTCACAGTCATCAGTGTACTCAGTACAGGGCCCTCACCTCCTCACAGTCATCAGTGTACTCAGTACAGAGCCCTCACCTCCTCACGGTCATCAGTGTACTCAGTACAGAGCCCTCACCCACTCACAGTCATCAGTGTACTCAGTACAGGGCCCTCATCCCCTCACAGTCATCAGTGTACTCAGTACAGAGCCCTCACCCACTCACAGTCATCAAAGCACCGACACTTATTGGGGAAAGAATCTATACACCCAGTAGAATCACGCTTGGATCTCTTCCTACTTCCGGCTCATCCCAGTATTCTAGCGCTCCACCATCTACCCGGTTTCCGGTATCACCTCGTTTACGTTCCGCCTCCGAGACTGAGAGGCTGCAGGTTGCCGATACAGTCACTATGGTGATCCTGCTCCAGCGCACACTACACAGAACTGTAGGACCGGAGGTGTGAAAATCAAACCAATGGCTCTGCCCTCGCTTCTCCCCGCTCTAGCTTCGGCAGATGTTTTCACGGGTTTGATTTTTTCACCTCACAGCGGGAACACTGACCGGTGTGAGGTGAGATTTCCGAACATATGCAGAAACCGAACCGCTCCTCCCCTTCGCTCTCCCGGCTGTTCCTCAAGTTCTAGCGCAAATGATCGTGCTGGCCGCTAGATGGCGCTATAACACGCGGGCATAGTAATACTTGGCAATAGGATTATTAATACCGGTTTAATGTTGAACAAACATCGCCCGACGCCGTTTATACCAAGCTGAGTCCTTATGTCTTTTCTTACAGGTGGTCACGTGAAGCGTCATCACTATGGACAATATCATGGCCTTACTTCCAATTTTGGCTGGATTTATCTCTATTGAAATGTCAAAACTGGAAGTGAATCCATATCACTTAAGACGTGCAGATGTTTTCATGACACTGAGTTCCACTCTTGGTTCTGGCTTAGGCGCTAGTACGCGGTTAAAGATGGATGCTACTGGGTGCAGGCCCATTGGTATCAGTGACTATGGGGGAGGTTTATCAAAACCTGTGCAGAGGAAGAGTGGTGCAGTTGCCCATAGCAACCAATCAGATTGCTTCTTTCATTTTCCACAGGCCTCTTTAGAGGAATGTGGAAAATGAAAGAAGCAACCTGATTGGTTGCCATGGGCAACTGCACCACTCTTCCTCTGCACAGGTTTTGATAAATCTCCCCCTATATGTGGTCCATTCGGCTCTCAAAGCGCAGCAGACCACACTGATTCCACCACAATGAATGAGTTCAGAAAATCGACCAAATCTAGTTACATGCTAAATACAAGGGGCCCCTGTCAGTACTCCACTCTATGGCTAAGTTTCCATGTGTTTTTTTTTTTTTGTGGAAAAATGCCAAGAAAAACGCCAATTCTGCCGCATGACGTTTTTTTTTTGGCCAAAAAACGGTGCGGACAGATGTTAGATGTAAATCAATGAGAAATCGCTAATTTCTTATTCCACTTGGTGTTTTTCACTTTGGCGTTTTTTTAATCCTTTTGGCGTTTTTTCACTCCTTTGTGGCATTTTTCAGCTCCTTGGCGGTTTTCCAAAATTGCAGCATGTTGAGCCACTGACGATTTTTTTTTAGTCAAAATCGTGGCGTTTTTCTTCCATAGAAGTCTATGAGAGTGAAAAAAAACGCCAAGAAAAACGATATGTGGGTTTTAACTTTGCCATTTTTTATTCTTTTTTTGGACTTTAGCTATCCAAAAAAAGTGATGGAGATATCTTTTTTAATAAAATTTCGTAGGCTACCATTAAAAATAAAGATACAGTAGTGAAGGAAAAAATAGTATCTAACGAAATGTATCTTTTTTTATAACAACATTTTTATTAATTTTTAAAACAGGGATCAATTTATGTGGGCGGGCGGGGACCTAAAAATGTAGCCGACAATAAGAAAAATGTAGTGTGTGTATGTTTTTCACTTTTTTTCTTTATTTTTTACATTTTTTAGGTAGTACTACTACTCCCAGCATAGAACACACTGTTCCATGATGGGAGTTGTAGTACCTGTACTAATTGACAAATCGCCCATTGCGATCCTCCTGTATAATGAATAGATGCAGCGGGCGCTCTTCTATGGTCTCCTGCACTGCCGTATATATACACCTATTCATATTTCCTACAGAGAGCTGTGATTGGCCAGGTGGTATTGTATCCAGTACCTAGTGTAGAGGTCCCAAAGTCAGAGTAACTACGTTCAGGTAGGATTCCTCAGGTGGGACAGCCCCTAGTCGCCTCTCCTTAAGTCTTACTGTAATGTTAATAAATGTATATATTAATAATTATATCCATATTTTATAGAAATGTATAGTACTTACCTTGTTCAGCGTCGCAGGACCTTCGGTGATGTGACCATGCTAGTAACCTCTATGGTATGTTGCAGGACCTTAGGAGGTCCTTGGGTCACGTGTTACCCAGCATTCTCTGTAATGGTGATTGACATCCGTATGGACCAATTAGCTTTAGTCCAGCCCCTGCCCATATAAGGGAGCTGCTTCCAATTATTGTTCTCTTGGGTTGCTGCTCTCGTGGATGCCGGACTAACAGGACGGTGTGCTACGCAACTTTCAAAGACATGCTAGGCCTCAAAACCTACGGCCTCAGCAGAACCAAAAATCATGAGTTTTACTCTAATTCCTGCTAATGCTAGCGTGACTACTGGACCGCAACTAATTCCCCTAAATCCAGTGGAACAGCGCAATACCTTAAAAGACTCTTAATGCTAAAGTCCCAACCATTGTCAATCTCCAAAAGAAGCCGTTGTTATGCTAAGAGACTGTTATGTTAATGAAGTGTACAGAAAATCTTCAGTAAAAGTTAATGCTGTTTACAGAAGCTCTCCGTTTGTGGACAATCTATTATTCTCTACCTCAAACATATTATCATCTACCTCCCTATCGTTCCTGGGAAGGGCAGCGGTAGGAAAAGCTTTATAGAGGAGCTCACACCCTGGCGTTACGAATAGCAAGGGTTAACAAGCACCGTTTGATTACCGCACAGCTACACTCCCCATACCCTACACCCCCCAGGCTATCACAGTAGTACCTGCAGGTAAGAACAGATCACAGCGGGTATCACTACTGACATCCGCTGTGATCATCCTATCTAATGCAGAGATGGAGCGGCTGTATACAGCACTCGCATCTCTGCACTATACTCCGGCCGGCCACACACTCATTCATATTTCCCTCTGAGAGCTGTGATTGGCTGCAACCATCCGGCCAATCACCACTCTGGGTGGAAAATATGAATGAGTGATGTTCTATTCACATCACTGGCCGGAGTACAGAGCAGAGATGTGAGCGCTGTATAGAGCCGCTCTGCATCTCTGCTATATTATGGACGATCGCATCGGGTGTCACGACTGACACCCGGGGCGATATGTCTATTATAACAGGTACTACTACTCCCATCATGGAACTGTCTGTTTCATGCTGGGAGTAGTAGTACTACCTAAAAAAAAATTAAAAATAGAGAGAAAAAAAGTGAAACACACACACTTTATTAACAGTTAATTAAAATTTTGTTATAAAATATAAATTTTGTTAAATAAAATTTTTTCCATCACTACTGCATCCTTTTTTTTTTTTTCTTGGTACCCAACTAATTTTGGGTAACAAAAAAAAATTGCCAAGGTACCGTTTTTTCAGGCGTTTTTACTTGCATTCTTTTTAAAAAAAAAAACGCAGAACAAAAAAACAAGTAGAAACTCAGCCTATATGTCATCGACCCTTTTTGACAGGTTTCTGACCTATACCCAAAACTTACAGGGAAAATGTGATGTGAACATAGCCTAAGGGCAGTGTTACCAAACCAGGTTGCTTTCAGCTGTTGCAAAACTACAACTCTCATCATGCCCCGATCAGCTTGAGACACACTGGTTGGGAAACACTGCCTTTGGGAATCTTTACGTCACATGTGTTAAAAGTTACACCAGGAAATACTCCCGACATATATGTCAACCAGAGGGTATTGCAGATGGGAACAACAGCAGCCATTACCTGTGTTCTAAAATAGCATCCATCTAATAGATCCATCAATAACCTCATTTTTTTGTTTTCACCTTTAACATCTTAATGACCGCTGATACCCCTTTTATGGTGATAATTAAGGGTATTTATTTTAGCTCGCCGTATTATCTCGGAACACAGACATTCCGTAGCAGTAGAGTACCATTGATTTCAATGGAATTTTGCTGCATTGTGGACATGGTGGAATTTTAGTGGTAGATATTCCTGATTTTATCCCGATTCCGGAGGCCACAGGAAGAATAGACATGTCTATTCTTTCTGCGGAGTCCGCGCCAACATGTCATGCCAGCGCTCCACAGTTGGTGGAATGTCCGCACGGAAATTTACCGTGCGGACATTTCACCGCCTTACCATAGCCTAAGGCAGCACGGTTCTCCCGTGTGAAGATCACAAGAGCTCGGCCATCAGTATGATAGCTGGGTTCCTGCTCTACCTACCAGGTGCGCTCCAGTAGTTTAACACTTCACGTGCTGCAGTCATATCATGACCTCTGCATGTGAAGAGTGCTGCTAACCTCCATCATTGGCCCCAGCTCCTGTGAACCCTGGCTCCCATTTCTATGTTAGCCGGGGGCCTTTAGATGGCCCCCAGGCTTACCATGGCTGTCCCCTTATATCCCATTCTTATACATAAAACATATAAAAATACACGTATTTGGTATCACACGTTTGTAACAACCCCAGCAATTAAATGATTTTATTCCCCCAAGTTGAAAACTGTAAAAAAATAAAAAAAGCCATGATTGCAGTATTTTGTTAATCTGCCTCCCAAAAAAAAAAGAGAATAAAAAAGTTATACATATTCCAAAATGGCACCAATAAAAAGTTTTTGCATAATTATTTTTATTTTACCATACACAGCGTAATATTAACCCCAACATGGCATCATTAAAAAGTACAACTTGTCCAGCAAAAAACAAGTCCTTTCTATTAATGTACCCATTTTAACTGTGCCAAAATGTTGGGTGAACCTGAAAAGAAAAACATGCTTATACAACTCGTGGAAGGGGAGGCTTCCGAATTTTTATATTGTTTACACTTTGGTAAAATTGACATAGTGGGAGATATTTATTAAACCTGAGCAGAGGAAAAGTTGGCCAGTTGCTCATAGCAACTCAGATTGTTTCTTTTGTTTAAAAAAAAAGGGGGGGGGGGGCTCTGAAAAATGAAAGAAGCGATCTGATTGGTTGCTATTGGCAACTAGTCAACTTTTCCTCTGCACAGGTTTTAATAAATCTCCCAACCGACTTTACTTTGTCAGTACAATACCAGCAGCTACCAATGAGTGTCAGCTGTAATATGCAGCTGGTACCTGCCACATATGATGCTGGCTTAGCTCCTGAACCTGCCCTTTATTACCTCACCACACTCATTATGTACATGAAAGGGGTTTAAACCCTAGAATATATTATTTCGTTCATTCATTGGATTAGAGCGCTGCATCGGGACTGGGATCCTGCAGTACGCAATAATAAAAAAAAACTTGTGTGCGCTGGCAGTAATGAGGTTGTTGCAGGCGGGAGCAGCGATCACAGAACATACAGCGGATCCTGCACGGACCCCCTCCCTTAATTACACCTCCTCCCCCCCCCCCCCTTAATTACACCCCCTCCCTCCCCTCCCCCCAGGGGCGGACTGACAACACCAAAAAAAGGCAAGGGCCCCTGCTAGTCTCTGCAGCTCGTCAATCTTCTCCCACGCCCCTATTCCACCCAAATCCCACGCACAATAAACAAAAATGTATATATGTAAGAAACACTTTAAGGTAGATACATTTCCATGACCAATCATACTGGTATACAAGGAGTAAATATATACCACCACACAATAACTGGATAATACCGTCATACTTTACTGAATAAAACCACTATACACAGACCAGTATACTATACAGGATCTGTATAAGTGATTATATACAGGACCATATGGTGGTATATATCAGCTGTACACAGGATGTGTATACCATTTAAGTGATTACAGTTAAATTTTGGGACTCGCAATTAAGTTTTTTCTGATCAGCGGCATCCTCTTTCCTTTTCTTCTCCATCCGGATAAGACCGCCATGTGGATCTCTTAACATCTGCAGGAAAAATAAGACTCTGCATTTTTTCAGTGTCCTCCCCTCCTCTACACAATCTTTTCATCTATAGGCCCACAAACTGTAATAATGCCCTCCTTGGTGTCCTGCACAGTAAAAGGGCAGGTAGATAGGTAGCCAGGTAACCCCCTCTTTCCCATAGGTATATGCAGAGCTATGCTACACCCCCCCTCTTTCCCATAGATGTATGCAGAGTTACACCCCCCCTCTTTCCCATAGGTATGTGCAGAGCTACACCCCCCCCTTCCCCATAGGTATATGCAGAGCTACACCCCGCCCCCCTTTTTAGCTATATGCAGATCTACACCTCCCCCCCCTTAGGTATATGCAGAGCTACACCCCCCCCTTCCCCATAGGTATACGCAGAGCTACACCCCCCCTTCCCCATAGTTATATGCCAAGCTACACCCCCCCCCCTCTTCCCCATAGGTATATGCAGAGCTGCACTGCCCCCCCCTCTCTCTCTCCCTCCCTTCCCCATAGGTATAGGCAGGGTTAAAAAGTAAAAAAAAAAAGGATGCTCACAAATAAACATGTGGTGAGGGTACGGTGAAAGGGCAGACGTTATTACCCTAGGGGAAGATGGCATTAAACCCTTGTGTTCCTTATGCCAGGGCGTGGTTATCCTCTACACCACCTGAAGTATGGCCAATGGTTCCTGGGCCAGGCGCGGGGCAATTAATCACTCCGATGCAAAGTTACAGAACAACGGCAGTTCTACCGAAGCACACAGATGGAATAGTCTTTACAGCTCAGTTAGGCCCAAGGAGATGACTAGTGACTTAGGAGACTTGCGGGCTCGCTGGGACTTGTAGTGGACTTGGACTGAATTATGCAGACCTACGCTGACTTTAGCAGACTTGACTGACTTGACTATGACTGACTAGACTTCACCCCTGTGGTTGCTTACCAGGCTTTGACGTTCACCTGAAGGGGCACTTGATGATTGAAGCGTGGCTGCATGGTTAGGCCTAGGTCTCCCTTAGGAAAACAGACACTTTTGACTGTACAGTACTCAGCATGCACTAAGACTCAACCAACTAACTCCTCCCAAGTATATAAGTGAGCAATTTGGAGGACTCCCATAGGTCACCTGGTCACTGACACCTTCCCTGGTTACATGACTTGGCAACAACATTTAAAGGCATATGAGCATTATAAAGGCAAATTAATAAATAACATAGGACACTGTTAACCATTTAGGATACACATAATGAAGGTGGACTCTGCTGCGTGCAGGAGTGTTCAAAATATTTAATGTAAGGCAACATTCACACAGCCGTTTACTTCCGTCCCGCTTTTCTCCCGTCACTGCCTCCTAAACGGACCATACTAATAATGGATGCAAACTGATACAAACGGATTACATTCTGTGGCATCCTTTTGCATCAATTTTTATCCGTTAGTATGAAAAGTCAGCCACCTACAGACTCCCGCAGCCGGGACTACTACTACTCCCATCATGGAACAGACTTGTTTCCATGATGCAAGTAGTAGTTCCCTGTCTGCGAGAGTCTGCGGGCGACTGGGGAGGCTACATTAGTGCTTGTACTACTACCCCCATCATGGAACAGAGTCTGTACCATGTTGGGGGTAGTAGTACAGGGGATAAGGGATTGATCGCACTGGGTCTCACTTCTAAGACCCGATGCGATCAGAAGTTCTTAAGCAGGGGAGGGGGCGGCATGCTCCGCTCCTCTGTGATGTATAGAGTGTCTTTACTTTCATTTTTAAATCCCCCGCCGGGAGCCCTGAATGGCCGATACCGAGGAGACATTCGGGGCTCCCGGTGGGGTTATTAAATTGAAGATTGTGAGTGGCAGCGGGGGCCATATCTATATTAAAAGCGCTGTGGGGGGGGGACAGACATATAGCCCCTCAGCGCATTTATAATATGCCCCCCGCAGCACAGTTTTTAAAGATATGACCCCCGCTGGCGCATTTATAAATATATATATATACCCCCCGCAGCGCATTTATAATGTACCCCCCAGCAGCACATATATAATGTACCCCCCAGCAGTGCATTTATAATGTACTCCCCAGCAGCGCATTTATTATGATACGCCACCGCAGTGCTATGTGTGAATGTGTGAAAAGAATTCTATCATAGAATACTAGAATACTTTTCACACATAGAGTTGCAGGGGCATATGTATATAGAAGCACTGGGGGGCCCACACAACGCTATATGACTGCCCCCCCCCCCCCAGCGTATCTATATACATATGCCTCTGCAACGCTATGTGTGAAAAATATTCTAACAGCAGCGCATCTGCCAGTGAAGCGGCCGGCTGCTGGCCCGATGCTGATAGAATTCTTTGCACACATAGCGCTGCGGTGACATATCATAATGTGGTGCCAGGGTGTTGCAACGGTGCCGCAGGGTCTGGTGGTATTAACCCTTGATTTGCCGTGACGCCAGGATGCAGTTGTGTTGCATAGAAGGCCCTGCCGATAACCGACCCAAAAACGGCAGGAAAATAAATGGAATGTCCACAGCAGGATTTATGAGATAACTGGAACTTTTACTTAAATTGTTGTGTAAACAGTCTTTACAAATATACAGTTTCTCCTGAGGTAACCGGGATGCAGGTTCCTCTCAGGCTTTGCTGGGACTAGTAGTCTTCAGATTTAAGCAGGCCTCTGTGCTACTAATTATAGGATTTGAGTTGAATAGTAGTCACTAGGAATTTGTAGATCGAGCTTGGTAACTCATGGTTTTGTAGTGGCTGCTGGTTCCGTAGGCTTTGGCCTAGGTAAGATGAATTGAGATATGCTGATTGTGCTGTGCTGAAATCCGGGAACTAAGAGATCAGAGCAGGAACCAAGAGAGAGAATTAAGAGACTACTGCCCCTTATATACTAAGGAGGATGGACTACAGCCCATTGGCTGATAAGCCTGAAGGTCCTGAACCCAGAGAACTCTGAGTACATCACATGACATTATCACATGATCCAGGAAGGTCCTATACATTTATACAACTTTGTACATAACTTTATGAATAACGACCAATATATACTATACCTTTATAATGCATTATGCGAGGCGAGTAAAGGGTAAGCCCTGCAGGAGAACCCTGTGGAATGGAGGGACTCTAACTGAGGGGACTTAAAGGAAAACTGTCACTTGTTTTCTCCCGCACTATCCACAGGTACTGGTGGATAGTGCGGGAGACGCTGATTAAAATGAGCCCTACCTTGTCCAGATCTGCGCCGCTGTTCTCCTGCAATTGTAGTTTTATTATCTGTTGAAATCTTCCTGTTACTGGCACAGGTGGGGTTTTGGTGCTTAACTGGCACTGACATCAGCGCCGCTTATGAATATTCATCCCCCCAGTTAGGAGCGGCAAAGAGAGGGAGAACTGGAGGGAGGGGGATGGATATTCATAAGCGGCGCTGACGTCAGTGCCAGTTAAGCGCCGAAGCCCCGCCAGTGCCAGTTACAGGAAGATTTCAACAGATAATAAAACTACAATTGCGGGAGAATGGCGGGGCAGATCCGGACAAGGTATGGGTAATTGTATTCAGCGTCTCCCGCACTCCCCCTTACTTAAAATGAGTCATCCTTGACGTAGGTCCCCTGAGGTAGAGGGACGGAATGGCAATATCGCCGGATGCAGTCCTGAAGCACTAATACAAACGTCCAAGTTCAGGCTGAAGGTAACAAAATGATGGAGAATACATATAGAGTCTCTGTGCATTTAGATAATGTCGATACATGCTCTAAAACTGATACACAAACGGGATGGTTGGAATTGACTCATGAAATGGATATAACCTGAACAGGATATAATATCGTTTGAGAACAGGATGATACTAGTACTTACGAACAGGATCATCTTATTCCCTATTTACAAAGAATATATACTGGTTAGAATGAGTATAATTTTATACCTTTGGTATCTCTATTTTATTTTAAGTTATGAGATTATGCATTTACTGACTGTGCATGAAATTTAATTATATCATAGCTATCACATCTGTCTATAGCTGAAAATTTTATTGACATAAGATGTTCGATTGATGTCTGACATTTGACTGACATAGACTTTTGACTAGAAAATCTCTGACTGATACTTGACTGGAAGTATGTATAATGACTGTAATGTTTCTACATACTGTAATTAATCTCACTGTTACCTTTTTGTTTACATACATTTGAAATAATACCACACATTATTTCAATTTTTTATACACTGGTTGCGGATTAGGTTTCCTGAGGCTTTCTGCCCAATGCCTTAGCTACTAGGGTCTATCGGTACTATACACTTACCCCTTGTACTCTGGAACTAGATAACAATTAAGCATACTGTTACCTTACTGGATATGTGTATTTTTAGTTAGCTACAGGAATACCTTCTGGCCAGTAAAAAGCATCCTGAACACGTAAAGATAAAAGAACATATTAGTGCATGACATTTGTGCATTACAGTGGTATGGACTGAGATAAAACATGTTACAATCCCTAAGACTCATTTTCTTTGTTTGTGAGATATAGTCATATACCTATTTTTTCTTACATAGTTACATAGTTAGTACGGTTGAAAAGAGACATATTTCCATCAAGTTCAACCACTGAATTGAAGGGTAGGGGTGTGGCGCGATATTGGGGAAGGGATGGGATTTTATATTTCTTCATAAGCATTAATGTTATTTTGTTCCAGGAATGTATCTAACCCTGTTTTAAAGCTGTTAAATTTTCCTGCTGTGACCAGTTCCTGAGGTAGACTGTTTCATAAGTTCACAGTTCTTATGGTAAAGAAGGCGTGTCGCCCCTTGAGACTAAACCTTTTCTTCTCCAGACGGAGGGAGTGCCCCCTCGTCCTTTGGGGGGGTTTAACCTGGAACAGTTTTTCTCCATATTTTTTGTATGGGCCATTGATATACTTATATACATATCCCCCCTTAAACGTCTCTTCTCAAGACTAAACAATTGTAACTCCTTTAATCACTCCTCATAACTAAGATGTCCCATGCCCCATATTAGTTTAGTCTCGCGTCTCTGCACCCTTTCCAACTCCACAGTGTCCCTTTTATGGACTGGTGCCCAAAACTGAACAGCATATTCCAGGCGAGGCCGTACCAATGTCCCTGTCCCTCAAGTCCATGCCTCTTTTTATACATGACCATATCCTGCCGGCCTTGGAAGCAGCAGCCTGACATTGCATGCTATGTTGTAGTCTGTGATCTACAAGTACACCCAGATCCTTCTCTACCAGTGACTCTGCCAGTTTAATCCCCCCTAAGACATACGACGCATGCATGTTATTAGTACCCAGATGCATAACTTTACATTTATCCACATTGAACCTCATTTGCCAAGTGGATGCTCAGACACTTAGTCTATCCAAGTCATCTTGTAACCTATACACATCCTCTATAGACTGTACCGTGCTACAAAGCTTGGTGTAATCTGCAAAGATAGAAACAGAGCTGTTAATGCCATCCTCTATATCATTGATAAATAAATTAAACAACAGCGGTCCCAGTACTGAACCTTGGGGCACACCGCTAATAACCGAGGACGAATCATTGACCACCACTCTCTGGGTACGATCCATGAGCCAGTGTTCAATCCAGTTACAAACTAAAGTTTCCAAACCCAAAGACCTTATCTTACCTGTCAGATGAGGGACAGTATCAAATGCTTTAGCAGAATCCAGAAACACTGTATCCACAGCCATTCCTCTGTCAAGGCTTCTACTCACTTCTTCATAAAAGCAAATTAGATTGGTTTGACAACTTCTATCCATAGTAAACCCATGCTGGCTATCACTTATAATACAATTATCCCCTATGTATTCCTGTATGTAATCCCTTATAAGTCCTTCAAACAATTTACCCACAATGCACGTTAGACTTACCGGTCTATAGTTTCCTGGGGAAGATCTAGCTTCTTGTGAGCATATGTTATCACTTGTGTACTGGACTTTTATGAATGTGAAGTCAGTCTTGATATCGCATTGGTATGTTTCCCTGTCGGCGCTAGTGAAGGGTGGTGTTTACTGTTGCTCCCAGAGGAGCTGGGAGGGCCCCTTAATTAAACACTATAACACCTGGAAGATATACTATATATTTTTTTATTTTCTTCCGTACAGGAATTTTGTACTTATGTACAGGAATTTTATACCTCTGCACTCTAACCAGACATTTTATTTGTTTGGAATACAGGTGTTACATATCAGCAGCAGAACACTTGAGATATACAGGTCATATTTACCTGCTGTTGGTGTGCCAATTTTTGAGCACAAAAATATATTATCATTATATTATTTACATAAATGGTCATGTAAGGCTCGACAGTCCACCTACATAGAGTTCTGAAGGAAGGCACGGCTACGCCTGGTACAAACTTACTAGGATCTCCTCAGGCAAGGAGTCTCTCGGCCAGGGGCCGGGCACAAACTTATGGTGGTTACGTTGCTTGACAGGTGAACTTCTTGGCATAGTCCTGCCAGGCACTTCCTCTTAAACGGGTTACAAAACTGGAAAACCTGTAAAACAATAAAGGTACTGGTGTACCACACAGTTAATGGCAAGCAACAACATAATGTCAGAAGATATTCTTCCTGGCTTCCCAACCCCGCCGGTCGGCGCGCTTCCATCCCTGGGACACGTATCTTGGAGCACGAGGTTGGGGTTCCCGCATAGGAGTGACATAAGTATCCCATATGTCACATTGGTTAGCCTTGACTGGGCTATAGTGGGGTTTACATTTACCACCACGTTGACCTCGGCAGCTGAGGCCACAGGAAGAAGTGTAGGTATCGGTGGGTCCGGCCACACCTCCTTGAGTGGAGTAGGCCGCGGCACAGCAGTCGGTGCCGGAAGATGAGGCCACACCTCTTCAGGGGGAGTAGGCCTAGGCACATATGTTGGTGTCCACTGAGTAGGCCTCACCTCCTCTGGGGGAGTAGGTCTGGGCACATTCTCCATTAAAAATTAAATGTAGCTTGGTTTCTGCAGGTATTTTAGAGCCATTACGGGCACCTCAGCCAGGTACTGCTCCTCCTCAACAGTGGCATCTGTAGACCTCTTCGGCCGAATCCCGTGGGGATCTGCGTCCCAATCATCAGATGGAAAATAGGTGAATGGAATTTGCGTTGGATTTTTGGGCCTAGTTACGGCTGCAGCCCATTCACCCAGCAGACTCTTGACTGGGGTGTACTCCACAATCTCCCCTTGCTGTTGGGAGTGGTATCTTTTAGGCAGGTAGTCCTGCTGAACGGCCCTTCTGTTGACCGATATGGTCCCTCCATGCTGGCAGTCCTGGAGGGTACCAAAGCCTCTTGCTTTGTCAAATTTGAGCACTGTGGCGTGTCGGCGCTCTAAGGGTGGCTCACCCTCTTGAGGATAGTCAAGCATGCGAATATATAGAGCTTCCAGCTTTTTAGTGTCCCTATGTTGCTCTGCCTGGACTTCATAAGGGAGGCGTTTCGGCCCATATCTCTCCCTATGTCTGGCCTTTAACTTCTCAATAATGCCGGTGATTTCGGCCTCCCTGCGGGCCCTTTCTGCCTCAGCTGTGGGGACTGGTGGATGGGACTTCCCTGGCTGGGGAAGGACGTGATCCCACATGTACTGTATAAGTGCAGGTTCATTGCCGAACACCCATTTTGGGAGAGGGGGTGATCGCTGGCTGTGCACTGGCTGGAGCTACTTGTGACAAAGGTATCACTCTCTCTGGGCTTGAGAAAGAAGAAAAGGCGGCTTCGGCCAGTGTACCTACATCGGATTCTTCTGTAGGAATCTCGGCCCAGGATCCTCATGTCCTGTGGTGAGGGGACAGTCTCACTGGTGATGCCGCCGCTGATGTCCCTGGTGATGCCCCTTTTGGAGTAGCTGACCACTCGTCATCCTCTGGTAGCAGGGGCAGGTCGCAGGCCTCCTCAACCCCAAGGGACAACTACTTCCAAGTTCTTGGAAGAGTTGCTCAGCGGCCGCGGCAACTTTCCGCTGCTCCGGCACCATCTTGCTGCTCTCCTCACATATTGCGGTGGGTTCCGCCATCTCCGTACACCTTGCTGACATCTCCGGACTGTATAGATCTGGCCGCGTGGCTTCTTTTATATAAGGCTTCAACAAAATGGCCACCAGCTGGAAGGACTTCATCGGTGCAGCTCTGACTTCCTGTCCCCCGGCAAACACAAACAAAAGATAACAGTTCCACTTTGGCATAGGAACAGCTACACAATGTCCACACCCAGGGGCGGGACGCAGACCAGCGCAGGACATTTTGGTGTGCTTCTAGGGTCCTTCTTTAACCCCTTCAGGTACGGTCTGCAACGGAGCATGTAAAATGGCTTTGTTCCTGATTTTACACATGGCCACAATACAGTATTCCTCCCCCTTTACTTTTTCTTGTGCCCCGGCTAAGCACAATTTCAGCAATAAAGTCCCGTACACTTCTGGGCACAATTTTAATCGCTACTTGCGATACTCCCGGACAGTTTTTTATACACAGTTCTGAATAGGGGGAGGACAATGGCTCTTGCAATAACGGTATACACCGTTTTTCGTTGCGGGTGGTCGGGGAAGCAAAGTTATTAAAGACACACACCTGTATCCTGTTCGTAGGACGCCAAAAGATTTGTGGTGCCGGGGTGTTGCAACAGTGCAGCAGGGTCTGGTGGTGTTAACCCTTGATTTGTCATGACGCCAGGATGCGGTGGTTTTGTATAGAAGGCCCTGCCAACAACGGACCAAAAACGGCAGGAAAATAAATGGAATGTCCATAGCAGGATTTATGAGATAACTGGAACTTTTACTTATGTGATAGCCTGGGGGATGTAGGGTATGGGAGCATAGCTGTGCGGTAATTAAAGGGTGCTTATTAACCCTTGCTATTAGTGACGCCAGGTTGGGGGCTCCTCAGTAACGCTTTTCCTACCGCCACCCTTCCCAAGAGCGATAGGGAGTTATATAATAATAGATTGTCCACAACTGGAGAGTTTTCTGAAACAGGATTAACTTTTACTGAAGAATTTCTGGAAGCTTCAATAACAGAACAGTCTCTAAGCATAACAACTGCTTTCCTTGGAGATTGACCAAGGTTGGGACTTTAGCATTTAGAGTCTTTTAGTATTGTGCGCTGTTCCAGTGGATTTAGGGGTTTAGTTGCGGTCCAGTAGTCACGCTAGCAAAATGTCATCCAGAAATAGAAAAAGTGAGAATTAAAGAAAAATAAGTAGATAACTAATATAGATAAAGCAAGTCCTTACATATAAAAGTAAGAAAGAGCTGCTGGAAGCTGTAGATCACTGTCTATGTCAGTGTTTCCCAAGCAGGGAGCCTCCAGCTGTTGCAACCGCTGGGGGCACACTGCTTAGGAAACACTGGTCTATGTAGAGGACAGGAGCTTCTTTGAGGTCCTGTACAGTACAGGCAATGTCCTAAAAAAAGTAACATGGAGACGCCCTCACCTGGTGTCCAAAGGAGCAGGTAACCCTGTTACATTACATGTTCTGTACCCCTAAAGTGTACAGAACATGTAATACCTCCTGTATTGTAGGGGGCCCTACCAGACATCAGTCAGTGCATACCCTTCAGTAATACAGGTGTTTTACCAGTAAATTGCTTTAACACTCACGTTTCTGAAGACAGGAACTCCGGTGTATGTGGATCCGCTGGACCTGTGTGGCAGATGACTCGGACCGTGCCAGGGAGCGGAGTCTAAGGTGCCACTGGTCTTCACCAGAGCCTGCCGCAAAGCAGGTCGCTACCCCCGGCATGGCTCGACCACACAGGCGGCTGAGGAGATGCGAAGCACAGAAGGGATGAGACAACTCGTAGTCAGGATAGCTGTAGGTCAGGGCAGGCAGCACAGTAGCGTAGTCGGGACGTAGCAGAAGTTCAGTAGGCAGGCGGCAGAGAAGCAAGGTCAAGGTCACAAGAGCAGGAGATCTGGTACACGGCAAGGCAATACTATGGAACGCTTTCACTAGGCACAAGGCAACAAAGATCCGGCAGAGAACTGAGGAGGGTGGAGGAATTTATCAACAAGACACAGGTGGTTACACTAATGAGCGTACTGGCCCTTTAAATCTTAAAGCTCCGGCGCGCGCATGCCCTAAGGGACAGAGACACACGTGCTGAAGCAGAGATGCGGAAGCAGAGGCAGGGGAAACACCCGGAGAGTGACGGACTGGGGCTCGCATGCGGGTGCGTCCCGCACTGCGACTCCCAGCCCCGTCGGCAGCAGAAGGTAAGGAGACCATGCGCTCACGGCCAGCGTGTGAGGCCGGAGCGCATAGCATAACAATTGCCCATTCTGATTGGTTGGTTCTTCCAGCCATTGACATGTTTCACAGATCTGGACTGTCCGTAGCATTGTATGTTGAGTCTGGTTTCAAGTTACAATGGTCCAGAAAAGACCATTGTATGTTGAAACTATTGTATGTTGAGGCCATTGTAAGTTGAGGGATCACTGTAATTGGACGCAGCTCCCTTATATGGGCAGGGGCTGGACTAGTTCTAATTGGTCCATACTGATGTCAATCACCATTACAAAGACTTGTGGGTAATACATAACCCAAGGACCTCCAAAGGTCCTCCAACATACCATAGAGGTTATTAGCATGGTTACATGACCGAAGGTCCTGCGACGCTAAATAAGGTAAGTACTATACATTACTATAAAATATATATTATTATTGACTACATACACATATTAACATTAGAGAAATAGACTTGAGGAGAGGTGACTAGGGGCTGTCCCACCTGAGGAACCCTACCTGAACGTAGTTACTGACTTTGGGGACCTCTACACTAGGTACAGTATGCAATACGGTACCGGGACACCACACTTAAATTCTTGTGTAAACAGTCTTTACAAATATACAGTTTCTCCTGAGGTAACCAGGATGCAGGTTCCTCACAGGCTTTGCAGGTACTAGTAGTCTTGAGATTTAAGCAGGCCACTGTGCTACTAATTACAGGATTTGAGTTGAATAGTAGTCACTAGGAATTTGTAGATCGAGCTTGGTAACTCACGGTTTTGTAGTGGCTGCTGGTTCCGTAGGCTTTGGCCTAGGTACCATGAGATATGCTGATGGTGCTGTGCTGAAATCCAGGAACTAAGAGATCAGAGCAGGAACCAAGAGAGAGAATTAAGAGACTACAGCCCCTTATATACTAAAGAGGCTGGACTACAGCTGACAAGCCTGGAGGTCCTGAACCCAGAGAACTCTGGGTACATCACATGACATTATCACATGATCCAGGAACATCCTATACATTTATATGACTTTGTACATAACTTTATGAATAACAACCAATATACACTAAACCTTTTATAATGCATCATGCGAGGCGAGTACAATGCATTATGCCCTGCAGGAGAGCCCTGTGGAATGGAGGGACTCTAACTGAGGGGACTTAAGACTGAGACAAGACAAGGTCCTGTACCGGGACACCTCAATAATAAATGCACTGTTGGGGGGTAAATTATAAATGTGCTGCGGGGGTACATTATAAATGTAGGAAGGTATATTATAAAAGCATCAGGGGGCTAGATATATTGCGCTATATATCTTGCCCCCCTTAGTGCTTTTAATATAGATATGGCACCAGCTGCCACTCACAATCTTCATTTTAAAAACTCTGACAGGAGCCCTGATTGGCTCCTCAGTAACGCCCATTCAGGGCTCCCGGTGGGTGATTTAAAAATGAAGGTAAAAACACTCTATACTATAATCAGAAGTGAGACCAGGTGCGATCAATCCCTCAGCCCCTGTACTACTACCCCCAACATGGAACAGACTCTGTTCCATGATGGGGTTAGTAGTACAAGCACTAATGTAGTCTCCCCAGCCACCTGCAGACTCCTGCAGCTGGGGGAACTACTACTCCCATCATGGAAACAAGTCTGTTCCATGATGGGAGTAGTAGTAGTCCCACAACACTGCAGGAGTCTTCTGATTTCACCTCTTCTGAGGCATGCTCCGAAGTAATAATGGATATTATAAACTGGGTGCAAACGGATGACATTAACCTGTTAAGGACCCAGCCATTTTACACCTTAGGACCCGGCCATTTTTTGAACATCTGACCACTGTCACTTTAAACATTAATAACTCTGGAATGCTTTTAGTTATCATTCTGATTCCGAGATTGTTTTTTCGTGACATATTCTACTTTAACATAGTGGTAAAATTTTTTGGTAACTTGCATCCTTTCTTGGTGAAAAATCCCAAAATTTTATGAAAAATTTGAAAATTTTGAATTTTTCTAACTTTGAAGCTCTCTGCTTGTAAGGAAAATGGATATTCAAAATATATATATTTTTAATTCACATATACAATATGTCTACTTTATGTTTGCATCATAAAATTGACATGTTTTTACTTTTGGAAGCCACCAGGGCTTCAAAGTTCAGCAGCAATTTTCCAATTTTTCACAAAATTTCCAAACTCACAATTTTTCAGGGACCAGTTCAGGTTTGAAGTGGATTTGAAGGGCCTTCATCTTAGAAATACCCCACAAATGACCCCATTATAAAAACTGCACCCCCCAAAGTATTCAAAATGATATTCGGTCAACCTTTTAACCCTTTAGGTGTTTCACAGGAAAGTGAAGGAGAAAATTCAAAATCTTCATTTTTTACACTTGCATGTTCTTGTAGACCCAATTTAGAATTTTTACAAGGGGTAAAAGGAGAAAATGTATACTTATATTTGTAGCCCAATTTCTCTCGAGTAAGCAGATACCTCATATGTCTATGTAAAGTGTTCGGCGGGCGCAGTAGAGGGCTCAGAAGGGAAGGAGCGACAAGGGAATTTTGGAGAGCACGTTTTTCTGAAATGGGTTTTGGGGGGCATGTTGCATTTAGGAAGCCCCTATGGTGCCAGAACAGCAAAAAAAAAACACATGCCATACCATTTTGGAAACAAGACCCCTTGAGGAATGTAACAAGGAATTAGGTGAGCCTTAATACCCCACATGTGTTTCACGACTTTTGCATATGTAAAAAAATAAAATAAAATTTCACTAAAATGTGTGTTTCCCCCCAAATTTCACATTTTGCAAGGGTTAATAGCAGAAAATACCCCCCAAAATTTGTAACCCCATCTCTTCTGAGTATGGCGGTACCCTATAAGTTGACCAGAAGTGCACTACGGGCGAACTACAATGCTCAGAAGAGAAGGAGTCATATTTGGCTTTTTGAGAGCAAATTTTGCTCGGGGGCATGTCGCATTTAGGAAGCGCCTATGGTGCCAGGAGAGAAAAAAAAAAACCACATGGCATACCATTTTGGAAACTAGACCCCTTGAGGAACGTAACAAGGAATAAAGTGAGCCTTAATACCCCACAGGGGTTTCACGACTTTTGCATACGTAAAAAAAAAAAAAAAAAAAAAATCACAAAAATGTGTTTCCCCCCCAAATTTCACATTTTTGCAAGGGTTAATAGCAAAAAATACCCCCCAAAATTTGAAACCCCATCTCTTCTGAGTATGTAGGTACCCCATAAGTTGGCCTGAAGTGCACTACGGGCGAACTACAATGCTCAGAAGAGATGGAGTCATATTTGGCTTTTTGAGAGCAAATTTTGCTAGGGGGGCATGTCGCATTTAGGAAGCCCCTATGGGGCCAGAACAGCAAAAACCCCCCACATGGCATACCATTTTGGAAACTAGACCCCTTGAGGAACATAACAAGGGGTACAGTGAGCATTTACCCCCACTGGTGTCTTTGGAACAGTGGGCTGTACGGAATTTTTAATTTGCACATCCCACTGTTCCAAAGATCCGTCAGACACCTGTGGGGTGTAAATTCTCACTGCACCCCTCATTACATTCCGTGAGGGGTGTAGTTTCCGAAATGGGGTCACATGTGTTTTTTTTTTTTTTTTGCGTTTGTCGAAACCGCTGTAACAATCAGCCACCCCTGTGCATATCACCTCAAATGTACATGGTGCACTCTCCCTTCTGGGCCTTGTTGTGCACCCCCAGAGCACTTTGCGCCCACATATGGGGTATCTCCGTAGTCGGGAGAAATTGCATTACAAATTTTGGGGGGCTTTTTTCCCTTTTACCTCTTGTCAAAATGAAAATTATAGGGCAACACCAGCATGTTAGTGTAAACAATTTATTTTTTTACACTAACATGCTGGTGTAGACCCCAACTTCACGTTTTCATAAGGGGTGAAAGGAGAAAAAGCCCCCCAAAATTTGTTAGGCAATTTCTCCCGAGTACGGCGATACCCCATATGTGGCCCTAAACTGTTGCCTTGAAATACGACAGGGCTCCAAAGTGAGAGCACCATGCGCATTTGAGGCCTGAATTAGGGATTTGCATAGGGGTGGACATTGGGAATCACTGGCATGGAATACCCCTAACAGGGTGCCTCCAGCTGTTGCAAAACTCCCAGCATGCTTGGACAGTCAACGGCTGTCCAGCAATACTGGGAGTTGTTGTTTTGCAACAGATGGAGGCTCCATTTTGGAAACAGTGGTGTACCAGACGTTTTTCATTTTTATTGGGGAGGGGGGCTGTGTAGGGGTATGTGTATATGTAGTGTTTTTTACTTTTTATTTTATTTTGTGTTAGTGTAGTGTAGTGTTTTTAGGGTACAGTCACACGGGCGGGGGGTTACAGCGAGTTTACCGCTGCGAGTTTGAGCTGCCGCGCAAAATTTGCTGCATCGCAAACTTGCACCCTGATACTCACTGTAAGAACCTGCCCATGTGAATTTACCCTGTACATTCACAGGGGGGGACCTCCAGCTGTTGCAAAACTACAACTCCCAGCATGCACAGTCTATCAGTGCATGCTGGTAGTTATAGTTTTGCAACAGCTGGAGGCACACGGGTTGGGAAACACTGAGTTAGGAAACAGACAATGTTTCCCAACCAGTGTGCCTCCAGTTGTTGCAAAACCACTACTCCCAAACATTCTCAGGCATGCTGGAAGTAGTAGTTCGGCAACATCTTTAGAGCCAGATGTTGCCGAACTACAACTCCCAGCATGCATGGAGTTGTAGTTTTGCAACATCTGGAGGACTACAGTTTGCAGACCACTAATACAGTGGTTCCCAATCTGTGCCCTTCCAGATGTTGCAAAACTACAACTCCCAGTATGCCAAAACTGTCCAGGCATGCTGGGAGTTGTAGTTCTGCAACATCTGAAGGACCAGATGTTACAGAACTACAACTCCCAGCATGCCTGGACAGTAAGGGCATGCTGAGGATGTGTAGTTTTGCAACATCTGGAAGGGCACAGTGGTCTCCAAACTGTGGACCTCCAGATGTTGCAAAACTGCAACTCCCAGCATGCCCAGACGCCAAGGGCTGTCTGGGCATGCTGGGAGTTGTAGTATACAGGGTCCCATTACAGCAAAGCATGTCGCTTTACGGCGACGTGCATTGCTGTAAAGGGCCCGACCGCGGCCGAAGAGGAACTCACCTGTCGCCGCCGCCGCCATCTTCATCGTCTGGATCCGGGTCTTCAGGGACAAGGTAAGTATCGGGGCCGGTCCCCAGCACTCCCCCATCCCCCGCCGCGTCCTCTGTTCATCCTCCCGTCCTCTCCGGACTTCAAGGGGCCGGGCAGGGCGGGAGGAAGTAACCCCCCCCCCCTCCGATTGGTCGGTTAACTAACCGAAGAATCGCAGGGTATGGGAGGAGGAGGAGGCTTGCCACCTCGCTCCTATACGTTAGCATGGTCCTGGCTGTCTGTGACAGCCGGGATCATGCAAAATTACCGGGCGGTCGGGTCCCAGAGACCCGATCAGCCCGGTATTGCCTCAGATCGCAATGGCGATTTCCCTTGCGATTTGCGGCGATCGCCGACATGGGGGGCCTACATGGCCCCCCTCGGCGTTTGCCCTGGATGCCTGCTTAAGCATTTCAGCAGGCATCCGGTTCCGATCTCTGCCCGGCGCACGGCAGGGACCGGAAAACGCCAGGGCGTATGGATACGCCCTGGGTCCTTAAGGCCCAGGGTGTGAGGGCGTATCCATACGCCCTGGGTCCTTAAGAGGTTAAAGGCTCATCCGTTTGCCATAGAAATCAATGTTAAATTTATAATATTCATTTCTATTCTGTTATTTTTGACAGGAGAAAAAATACTGCATGCAACTTCTTTTTCCCGTCCCAAAAAACGGAACAGGAAGCAAAATGGGTGCAATCGGATGATAAAGGATTGTAAATAAATCCCATTGACATCAATGAGATTATTTTACAGATATTTGCAACCTGTTTGAAAAATGATCAAACAGATTAATAACGGGCATTTATTAATGGGGGCAGACGGCCATGTGAACGAGCTAAACCACATGTTGAATGGTGTAAGCATAAAAAATATTCTAAAGCCCAGAATTGCAGATTTTTGGTTACTGTCTGCAGTACCAGAAAAAATTAATAAAATCTGTCAAAAAGTCCCATCAAAATGTCAAGGGTTTAAAGGACAACTGCAGCGCAATATACACTTATCCCCTATCTATAAGATAGGGGATAAGTGTTTGATCTGGGAGCCCCCTCGATCTCCCTAATGGGGCGCCGCCATTAGCGCTCATAGTGAGCGCTAAGGCGCGTATCGTCGACCTAGAGGTCGACGGTGATGCCCTGTCTCCTCCCCGTCTCAATACAGTTCTATTGGGGGGAGGCGGGGAGGCAGGAACGCTGCCTCCCCGCCTCTCCCATAGAGATGTATGGAGGAGGCGTGCCGGCCGCAACGTCATGCTGCGGCTGGCACGCCCCCTGCATGGGACAGCCGCGGCCCCGTACAGGAGATCACAGGGGGTCCCAGCGGTCAGACCCCCTGCGATCAAACACTTATCCCCTATCCTGTGGATAGGGGATAAGTGTTAATCACGCTGTAGATGTCCTTTAACCCCTTAAGGACGGAGCCCATTTTCACCTCTAGGACGAAGCCCTTTTTTGCAAATCTGACCACTGTCACTTTAAACATTAATAACTCTGGAATGCTTTCTGTTATCAATCTGATTCTGAGATTGTTTTTTCGTGACATATTCTACTTTAACTTAGTGGTAAAATTTTGTGGTAACTTGCATCCTTTCTTGGTGAAAAATTCCAAAATTTGATGAAAAAATTAAAAAATTTTCATTTTTCTAACTTTGAAGCTCTCTGCTTGTAAGGAAAATGGATATTCCAAATAATTTTTTTTGGGATTCACATATACAATATGTCTACTTTATATTTCCATCATAAAATTGACGAGTTTTTACTTTTGGAAGACACCAGAGGGCTTCAAAGTTCAGCAGCAATTTTCCAATTTTTCACAAAATTTTCAAACTCGCAATTTTCCAGGGACCAGTTCAGGTTTGAAGGGGATTTGAAGGGTCTTCATATTAGAAATACCCCATAAATGACCCCATTATAAAAACTGCACCCCCCAAAGTATTCAAAATGACATTCAGTAAATGTTTTAACCCTTTAGGTGTTTCACAGGAAAAGCAGCAAAGTGAAGGAGAAAATTCAAAATCTTCATTTTTTACACTCGCATGTTCTTGTAGACCCAATTTTTGAATTTTTACAAGGGGTAAAAGGAGAAAATGTATACTTATATTTGTAGCCCAATTTCTCTCGAGTAAGCACATACCTCATATGTCTATGTAAAGTGTTCGGCGGGCGCAGTAGAGGGCTCAGAAGGGAAGGAGCGACAAGGGGATTTTAGAGAGTACGTTTTTCTGAAATGGTTTTTGGGGGGCATGTCACCTTTAGGAAGCCCCTATGGTGCCAGAACAGCAAAAAAAAACACATGGCATACCATTTTGGAAACTAGACCCCTTGAGGAACGTAACAAAGGATAAAGTGAGCCTTAATACCCCACAGGTGTTTCACGACTTTTGCATATGTAAAAAAAAAAAAAAAAAATTTCACTAAAATGTGGGTTTCCCCCCAAATTTCACATTTTTGCAAGGGTTAATAGCAGAAAAGACCCCCCAAAATTTGTAGCCCCATCTCTTCTGAGTATGGAGGTACCCCATAAGTGGACCTGAAGTGCACTACGGGCGAACTACAATGCTCAGAAGGGAAGGCGTCATATTTGGCTTTTTGAGAGCAAATTTTGCTCGGGGGGGCATGTCGCATTTAGGAAGCCCCTATGGTGCCAGAACAGCAAAATAACCCCCACATGGCATACCATTTTGGAAACTAGACCCCTCACAGAATGTAATGAGGGGCACAGTGAGCATTTACCCCCCACTGGTGTCTGACAGATCTTTGGAACAGTGGGCTGTGCAAAATTTTTCATTTTCACGGACCACTGTTCCAAAGATCCGTCAGACACCTGTGGGGTGTAAATTCTCACTGCACTCCTCATTACATTCCGTGAGGGGTGTAGTTTCCGAAATGGGGTCACATGTGGGTGTGTTTTTTTTTTTTGCGTTTATCAGAACCGCTGTAACAATCAGCCACCCCTGTGCAAATCACCTCAAATGTACATGGCGCACTCTCCCTTCTGGGCCTTGTTGTGCGCCCCCAGAGCACTTTGCGCCCACATATGGGGTATCTCCGTACTCGGGAGAAATTGTGTTACAAATTTTGGGGGGCGTTTTTACCTTTTACCTCTTGTGAAAATGAAAAGTATAAGGCAACACCAGCATGTAAGTGTAAAATTTTTTATTTTTTTACACTAACATGCTGGTGTAGACCCCAACTGTTCCTTTTCAAAAGGGGTAAAAGGAGAAAAAGCCCCCCAAAATTTGTTAGGCAATTTCTCCCGAGTACGTCGATACCCCATATGTGACCCTATTCTGTTGCCTTGAAATACGACAGGGCTCCAAAGTGAGAGCGCCATGTGCATTTGAGGCCTGAATTAGGGACTTGCATAGGGGTGGCCATAGGGGTATTCTACGCCAGTGATTCCCAAAAAGGGCGCCTCCAGCTGTTGCTAAACTCCCAGCATGCTTGGACAGTCAATTGCTGTCCAGAAATGCTGGGAGTTTTTGTTTTGCAACAGCTGGAGGCTCCATCTTAGAAACACTGCCGTACAATACATTTTTAATTTTTATTGGAGAAGGGGGGTGGGGGGTGGGGGGGGCAGTGTACGTGTGTATATGTAGTGTTTTACTCTTTATTTTATGTTAGTGTAGTGTTGTGTTTTTAGGTTACATTCACACTGGCGGCAGATTACACTGAGTCTCCCGCTAGGTGAGCTGCGGCAGAAAATTTTCCGCATCTCAAATTTGCAGCGGGGAACTCACTGTAATCTGCCGCCAGTGTGAATGTAGCCTGTACATTCACACGGGAGGGGGGTCAAAACTACAACTCCCAGCATGCACTGACAGACCATGCATGCTGGGAGTTGTAGTTTTGCAATAGCTGGAGGCACACTGGCTGGAAAACCTTGAGTTAGGTTCTATGACCTAACTCAGTATTTTCCAACCAGTGTGCCTCCAGCTGTTGCAAAACTGCAACTCCCAGCATGTACTGATTGCGGAAGGGCATGCTGGGAGATGTAGTTATGCAATGGCTGGAGGCACGCAAGTACAACTCCCAGCATGCCAAGACAGCCTTATGCTGTTCCTGAATGCTGGGAGTTGTAGTTTTGCAAGATTTAGAGGGGTTCAAGTTGTAAATCACTGTCCAGTGGTCTCAAAACTGTGGCCCTCCAGATGTTGCAAAACTACAACTCTCAGCATGCCCAGCCAGCAAACTGCTGTCTGGGCATGCTGAGAGTTGTAGTTTTGCAACATCTGGAGGGCTACAGTTTGAGACCACTTAGTGATCTACAACCTGAACCCCTCTAAATATTGCAAAACTACAAGTCCCAGCATGCCCACACAGCAAACAGCTGTCTGGGCATGCTGGGAGTTGTAGTTTTGCAACATCTGGAGGGCCACGGTTTAGAGACCACTGTAAACTGTGGCCCTCCGGATGTTGCTAGGCAACAACTCACCTAGCAGGACCCGGAAGCCGCCGCCGCCGCCGCACGTGGTAGATCCCCGCATGGAGGATCGCGATCCGGGATCCAGGTAGGGACCTTCGGCGCCGACCCTCCCTGGACGGTTCCCCCGTTTTGCCCGGACACCGATAGGTGGGCAAAGCGGGGGAACCGAACTTTAACCCCCCCTCCCCCGGTCTGCTATCGGTCGGTCGCTCGGCCGACCAATAGCAGGGATAGGAGGGGTGGCAACCCTGCCACCAAACTCCTATCCCTTTAGGGGGATCTAGGGTGTCTCGGACACCTACGATCCCTCTTATTTTCCGGGTCACCGGGTCACCAGTGACCCGTATGACCCGGAATCGCGCAGATCGCAGGTCTGAATTGACCTGCGATTTGCGCGCATCGCGGTCATGGGGGGGTCTCAGGACCCCCCTCGGCGATGTGCCGGGATGCCTGCTGTTAGATAACAGCAGTCATCCCGGTCCGATCACCGCTACCGGTGACGCGGCGCTCCCGGAACCCCGCGACGTACATGTACGTCGCCGCGCGCCAAGTGACACTTCGCGGCGCCGTACATGTACGTCGCTCGTCGTGAAGGGGTTAATTCCTTCAAAACATACTGTATATATTTATATGGTGCTAAAATACTCACTAATACCCCCTGTGATCTCCTGCATAACATCCCAGCTCTCCATGTGCAACTTCCTCCGTTCTCCCGTAGCACCTCTACAAGTGTCCGGTCTTCTTCCTTCTTCTGTGTGCACAGATCGTCACACTGCGCTCAGCCTATCATTGGCCGAGGCGGGACATTGCTGTGGCTGGTGATAGGCTGAGCGCAGTGTGACGATCCGTGCACACAGAAGAAGGAAGAAGACGGGACTGGAGGACCGAACACTGTAGCGATGCTGCGGGGGAAAGGGGGAAGGTGAGTTAAAGTTTCTTTTTTTTGGCAGCCTGGGCACAACAGACTGAAGATACTTTCAGTAGACTACCTCTTTAAAGAGTACTTGTCACCTGTGGCGTAGGGGAGGGGGGGGTTGCATTTAGGTAGGGGCCCCAAGCCATCCCGAATATAAAAATAAATTTTTCTTTTTGTTTGATATTGCATGAGGAGGAGGAGGAGGTTTGTTTCAGTGTGTCACCCCAGTAGTAATGATATTGCATGAGGAGGAGGTTTGTTACAGTGTGTCACCCCAGTAGTAATGATATTAAATGAGGAGAGGGTTTGTAAGGGTACGTTCACGCGGGCAGAGTTTTGCAGCAGCAGGAGGTTTGCCCCCCCCCATGTGAATATACAGGGTACATTCACACCCGCGGGTTTACAGTGAGTTTCCTGCTTCAAGTTTGAGCTGCGGAAAATGTTCTGCCGCAGCGCAAACTCCTTGCTGGAAACTCACCGTAAACCCTCGCCAGTGCGAATGTGCCCTAAAAACACTACACTACACTACACTAACATATTATAAAGGGTAAAACACTACATATACACTGTCCCCTCAATAAAAATGAAAACGTATCATACAGCAGTGTTTCCAAAACGTAGCCTCAAGCTGTGGCAAAACAACAACTCCCAGCATTTCCGGACAGCCACTGACTGTCCAGGCATGCTGAGAGTTTAGCAACAGCTGGAGGCACCCTGTTTGGGAATCACTGCCATAGAATACCCCTATGTCCACCCCTATGCAATCCCTAATTTAGTCCTCAAATGCACATGGCGCTCTCTCACTTCGGAGCCCTGTCGTATTTCAAGGAAACAGTTTAGTGCCACATATGGGGTATTTCTGTATTTGGGAGCAATTGCACTACAAATTTTTGGGGGCTTTTTCTCCTTTTACCCCTTATGAAAGGGAAAGGTTGGGGTCTACACCAGCCTTTCAGTGTAAAAAAAAACATTTTACACTTACATGCTGGTGTTGCCCCATACTTTTTATTTTCACAATAGGTAAAAGGAAAAAAAGACCCCCAAAATTTGTAACGCAATTTCTCCTGAGTACGGAAATACCCCAAATGTGGTCGTAAAATGCTCTGCGGGCGCACAACAGGGTTCAGGAGTGAGAGCGCACTATGTACATTTGAGGCTTAAATTGGTGATTTGCAGAGGGGTGGCTGATTTAACTACGGTTCTGACATAAACGCAAAAAAATAAATACCCACGTGTGACCCCATTTTGGAAACTACACCCCTCATGGAACGTAACAAGGGGTATAGGGAGCCTTAACATCCCACAGGTGTTTGACGAATTTTCGTAAAATTTGGATGGGAAAATGAAAAAAAAAAAGTCTTGACAAAAATTTTCACAAGGGAACATAGGGAAAAAGCCTTCCAAAATTTGTAACCCCATTTCTTCTGAGTAAGAACATACCCCATATGTGGATGTAAAGTGCTCTGCGGGCGAACTACAATGCTCAGAAGAGAAGGAGCGCCATTGGACTTTGGAGAGAAAATTTGTCAGGAATTGAATGCCACATGTGTTTACAAAGCCCCCATAGTGCCAGAAAAATGGACCCTCCCCCCACATGTGACCCCATTTTGGAAACTACACCCCTCACAGAATTTAATAAGGGGTACAGTGAGCATTTACGCTCCACAGGTGTCTGACAGATTTTTGGAAAAGTGGTCTGCGAAAATGAAAAATGTAATTGGATAAATGCTCACTGCACCCCTTATTTAATTATGTGAGGCGTGTAGTTTCCAAAATGGGGTAACATGTGGGGAGTCCACTGTTCTGGTACCACGGGAGGCTTTGTAAATGCACATGGCTCCTGACTTTCATTCCAAATAAATTCTATCTCCAAAAGCTCAATGGCGCTCCTCCTCTTTTGAGCATTGTTGTGCACCAGCAGAGCACTTGAGGTCCACACATGGGGTATTTCTATACAAATTTTGGGGGGCATTTTTTACATAGTTACATAGTTAGTACGGTCGAAAAAAGACATATGTCTATCAAGTTCAACCAGGGAATTGAAGGGTAGGGGTGTGGCGCGATATTGGGGAAGGGATGGGATTTTATATTTCTTCATAAGCATTAATGTTATTTTGTTCCAGGAATGTATTTAATCCTGTTTTAAAGCTGTTAATTTTTCCTGCTGTGACCAGTTCCTGAGGTAGACTGTTCCATAAGTTCACAGTTCTCATGGTAAAGAAGGCGTGTCGCCCCTTGAGACTAAACTTTTTCTTCTCCAGATGGAGGGAGTGCCCCCTCGTCCTTTGGGGGGGGTTAACCTGGAACAGTTTTTCTCCATATTTTTTGTATGGGCCATTAATATACTTATATACGTTTATCATATCCCCCCTTAAACGTCTCTTCTCAAGACTAAACAATTGTAACTCCTTTAATCGCTCCTCATAGCTAAGATGTTCCATGCCCCATATTAGTTTAGTCGCGCGTCTCTGCACCCTTTCCAGCTCCACAGTGTCCCTTTTATGGACAGGTGACCAAAACTGAACAGCATATTCCAGGTGAGGCCGTACCAATGCTTTATAAAGGGGGAGTATTATGTCCCTGTCCCTTGAGTCCATGCCTCTTTTGATACATGACAATATCCTGCCGGCTTTGGAAGCAGCAGCCTGACATTGCATGCTATTCTGTAGTCTGTGATCTACAAGTACACCCAGATCCTTCTCTACCAGTGACTCTGCCAGTTTAATCCCCCCTAAGACATACGACGCATGCAGGTTATTAGTACCCAGATGCATAACTTTACATATATCCACATTGAACCTCATTTGCCAAGTGGATGCCCAGACACTTAGTCTATCCAAGTCATCTTGTAACCTATACACATCCTCTATAGACTGTACCGTGCTACAAAGCTTGGTGTCATCTGCAAAGATAGAAACAGAGCTATTAATGTCACCCTCTATATCATTGATAAATAAATTAAACAATAGCGGTCCCAGTACAGAACCTTGGGGTACACCACTAATTACCGGGGACCAATCAGAGTACGAATCATTGACCACCACTCTCTGGGTACGATCCATGAGCCAGTGTTCAATCCAGTTACAAACTAAAATTTCCAAACCCAAAGACCTTAACTTACCTGTCAGACGTCTATGAGGGACAGTATCAAATGCTTTAGCAAAATCCAGAAACACTATATCCACAGCCATTCCTCTTTCAAGGCTTCTACTCACCTCTTCATAAAAGCAAATTAGATTGGTTTGACAACTTCTATCCTTAGTAAACCCATGCTGGTTATCACTTATAATACAAATATCCCCTATGTATTCCTGTATGTAATCCCTTATAAGTCCTTCAAACAATTTACCCACAATGCACGTTAAACTTACCGGTCTATAGTTTCCTGGGGGAAGACCTAGAGCCCTTTTTGAAGATTGGCACCACATTCGCCTTGCGCCAGTCCCTTGACACAATACCAGACACCAGAGAATCTCTAAATATCATGAACAAGGGTACAGATATTACTGAACTTACCTCTCTAAGAACCCTTGGGTGTAATCCATCCGGCCCTGGAGATTTGCTTACATTTATATTACTTAACTTACCTTGTACCATCTCTACATTAAGCCAGTTCAGTACATTACATGATGTGTTACCAGCACTGACCTGGCCAATGTCAGCTCCTCCTTCCTTAGTATATACAGAACTAAAGAACCCATTCAGAGGCTCCGCTTTCTCTTTATCGCCTGTGACAACCTCCCCATTATCATTATTAAGGGGTCCTACATGCTGTCCTTGTTTTTTTTTGCATTTATATATCTAAAAAAATATTTAGGATTAGTTTTGCTTTCTTTGGCCACCTGTCTCTCATTTAGAATTTTTGCTGTTTTTATTACATTTTTACAGATATTATTAAGCTCCTTGTACTGTTTAAATGTTATAGCTGACCCATCAGCCATTTTTTGAAGGCTATTTTTTTGTTGTTTATTGCTCTTTTAACATCATTTGTCAGCCATGTAGGATTTAGTTTTAATCGTTTATATTTGTTCCCCTTTGGTACATATTTAGCTGTATAGTTATTTAGAGTTGATTTAAAGATGTCCCATTTACCTTCTGTATCAGTATTTGACAACACCTCCCCCCAGTCTATGTTCTGTAGTGCAGCTCTCAGCCCAGGGAAGTTTGCCTTTTTAAAGTTATATGTTTTTGCTTTCCCCGTCTGTCTTTGTTTTCTACATTTTAAGTCAAAAGTAACTATATTGTGGTTGCTATTACCAAGGTTTTCCCTCACAGTTACATTACCAACCAGTTCTGCGTTGTTGGAAATGATCAGATCCAACAAGGCATCACTTCTTGTTAGGTCCTCCACAAACTGGCCCATAAAATTATCCTGCAATAAATTTAGGAATTGTCGCCCCTTTGTAGTTTTAGCCAACCCTGGACCCCAATCTATATCTGCATAGTTAAAATCTCCCATTATTACCACTGTACCTGCCCGGGCGTCCCTCTTTATTTGTTTATGCAGCCGACCTTCTATCTCTTCAGTGATATTAGGGGGTCTGTAGATTACACCAAGTATTATTTTTTCAGTATTTCCCTCCTTTTGTAATTCTACCCACAATGATTCCACATCCTCAGAATCATCACACACTATGGCATCGTTCACAATGACTTTCATACCACTTCTAACATTTTCTAAACATTTTCTACTTCTAAACATGTTCTCCTATTAAATGTAAAACTTGGGGAAAAACCAGCATTTTAGTGAACATTTTTTTTTCATTTACATATACGACTTTAACAAAAAGTCGTCAAACACCTGTGGGGTGTTAAGGCTCACATTACCCCTTGTTATGTTCATTGAGGGGTGTAGTTTCGAAAATAGTATGCCATTTGTTTTTTATTTTATTTTTTTTTGCTGTTCTGGCACCATAGGGGCTTCCTAAATGCGACGTGCCCCCAAAAAACATTTCAGCAAAATTTGCCTTCCAAAAGCCAAATTTGACTCCTTCTCTTCTGTTCATTGTAGTTCGCCTGCAGAGCATTTTAAATCCTACCATGGGGTATTTTCATACTCAGAAGAGATGGGGTTACAAATTTTGGGGGCATTTTCTCCCATTACCCTTTGTAAAAATGGTAAATTTTGGAAAAAACTGCACTTTAGTGAAACATTTTTTTTTTTCATTTACACATCCGACTTTATCGAAAAGTCATCAAACACCTGTGGGGTGTTAAGGCTCACTCTACCCCTTGTTTCGTGCCTTGAGGGGTGTAGTTTCCAAAATAGTATGCCATGTGTTTTTTTTTTTTTTATGTTCTGACACAATAGGGGCTTCCTAAATGCAACATGCCCCCCAAAAACCATTTCAGCAAAATTCACTCTCCAAAATCCCATTGTCGCTCCTTCCCTTCTGAGCCCACTACTGCACCCGCTGAACACTTCACGTGCCACCCCTCCTATCCCTGCTATTGGGCGTCCGGAGCGACGACCAATAGCAGATCGGGGGCGGGGGGGTTAACTTTCGTTTTCCCCGTCCTGCCCACCCACAATAGGGGGAGCAGGATGGGGAAACCGAAGAGGACCGAGCGCCGAAGTCCACTAACCCGTGCGGAGGCAGCGGGCGACGGTGATCAGCGGGTGGCTATGTCGTGCGGAAGAAGAGGACGGCTCCCTGGATCCTACGGAAGCCGGTGATTTGCCTAGCAACATCTGGAGGGCTACAGTCTGAGACCACTATACAGTGATCTCTAATCAGTAGCCCTCCAGATGCTGCAAAACTATAACTCCCAGCATGCCCACACAGCTGTTTGGGCATGCTGGAATATGTAGTTTTGCAACAGCTAGAGGGCTACAGTTTGAGACCACTATACAGTGGTCTCTAAACTGTATCCCTCCAGATCTTGCAAAACTACAACTCCTAGCATGCCCAAACTGCTCTTTGCTGTCTGGGCATGCTGGGATTTGTAGTTTTGCAACTTCTGGAGGGTCACAGTTTGGAGATCACTGTGCAGTGGTCTATAAACTGTAGCCCACCAGATGTTGCAAAACTGCAAATCTCAACATGCCCAAACAGCAAACAGCTGTCTCGGCATGCTGGGAGTTGTAGTGAGTTGTAGTTGCGTACCTCCAGCTGTTGCATAACTACATCTCCCAGCATGCCCTTCGGTGATCAGTACATGCTGGGAGTTGTAGTTTTGCAACAGCTGGAGGCACACTGGTTGGAAAATACTGAGTTAGGTAACAGAACCTAACTGAAGGTTTTCCAACCAGTGTGCCTCCAGCTTTTGCAAAAGTACAATTACCAGCATGCACGGTCTGTCAGTACATGCTGGGAGTTGTAGTTTTGAAACAGCTGGAGGTTTGCCCCCCCCCCATGTGAATGTACAGGGTACATTCACACGGGCAGGTTTACAGTAAGTTTCCTGCCTCAAGTTTGGGCTGCGGCAAATTTTTTGCCACAGCGCAAACTCCTAGCGGAAAACTCACTGCAACACGTCAGTGCGAATGTACCCTTAAAACACTACACTACACTAACACATATTAAAGGGTAAAACACAACATATACACCCCCTTACACTGTACCCCCCAATAAAAAATGAAAAACTTATTGTACAGCAGTGTTTCCAAAACGGAGCCTCCAGCTGTTGCAAAACAACAACTCCCAACATTTCTGGACAGCCACTGACTGTCCAGGCAAGCAGGGAGTTTAGCAACAGCTGTAGGCACCCTGTTTGGGAATCACTGGCGTAGAATACCCCTATGCAATCCCTAATTTAGTCCTCAAATGCGCATGGCGCTCTCTCATTTCGGAGCCCGGCCGTATTTCAAGTAAACAGTTTAGGCCCACATATGGGGTATTTCTTCTGAGTAAGAACAAGTAACCCCATATGTTGATGTAAAGTGCTCTGCGGGCGAACTACAATGCTCAGAAGAGGAGCGCCATTAGGATTTTGAAGCGAAAATTTGTTCGGAATTGAAGGCCACGTGTGTTTACAAAGCCCCCATAGTGCCATAACAATGGACCCCCCCCCACATGTGACCCCATTTTGGAAACTGCACCCCTCATGTAATGTATTAAGGCGTGCAGAGAGCATTTACGCCCCACAGGTGTCTGACAGATTTTTGGAACAGTGGTCTGTGAAAATGAAAAATTTAATTTTTCATTTGCACAGCCACTGTTCCAAAGATCTGTCAAACGCCAGTGGGGTTTAAATACTCACTGAACCCCTTATTAAATTCTGTGAGGGGTTTAGTTTCCAAAATGGGGTCACATGTGGGGGGTCCACTGTTTTGGCACCACGGGGGGTTTTGTAAATGCACATGGCTCCTGACTACCATTCCAAACAAATTATCTTTCCAAAAGCTCAATGGCGCTCCTTCTCTTTTGAACATTGTAGTTCGCCCTAAGAGCATTTTACGTCCTAACATGGGATATTTTCATACTCAGAAGAGATGGGGTTACAAATTTTGGGGGGCATTTTCTCCCATTACCCTTTTGTAAAAATGGTAAATTTGGGGAAAAAACTGCACTTTAGTGAAAATTTTTTTTTTTTTCATTTACACATTCAATTTTAACGAAAAGTCATCAGACACCTGCAAAATACCCTGTTAAGGCTCACTGGACCCCTTGTTACGTACCTTGAGGGGTGTAGTTTCCAAAATGGTATGCCGTTGTGGGGTATGGAAATACCCCATATGTGGCCCTAAACTGTTGCCTTGAAATATGGCCTAGTGAGAGAGCGCCATGCGCATTTGCGGCCTAAATTAGGGAATTTCATAGGGACGGACCAAAATGCAAGCATGGCGCTTGCCTCCTTCACCAAAAATGGCCTTCGGCAGTGTTTCACAAACAGGGTGCCTCCAGCTGTTGCAAAACTCTAAGCATGCCTCGTCAATGGCTGTCCCGCAATGCAGGGGGTTATTTTGCAACAGCTGGAGGCTCCGTTTTGAAAACGGTGTCATACGTGACATTTTTCATTTTTACTGGTTGGGGGGGGGGGCAGTGTAAGGAAGTGTAGTGTATATGTAATGTTTTACTCTTTATTTTGTGTAGGTGTAGTGTAGTGTTTTTCGGGTACATTCACATGGGCGGATTCACAGTGAGTTTCCCACTGGGAGTTTGAGCTGCAGTGGAAAATCTGCTGCAACTCTGCGGGAACCTCACTGTAAACCCCCGCCCATGTAGATGTACCCTGTAGATTCACATGGGGGGAGCTCAAGCTGTGGCAAAACTACAACCCCCAGCATGCACTGACAGACTGTGCATGCTTGGAGTTGTAGTTATGCAACAACTGGAGCCACACTGGTTGGGAAACACTGAGTTACCACAGTGTTTCCACACTAGTGCACCTCCAGCTGTTGAAAAACTACAACTCCCAGCATGCATGCTCTGTCAGTGCATGCTGGGAGTTGTAGTTTTGCAACAGCTGGAGGCACAACACTGAGTTAGGAAACAGACAATGTTTGCCAACCAGTTGTTGCAAACTACAACTTACAGCATACCTGGACAGCTGAAGGGCATGCTGGGAGTTGTAGTTATGCAACAACTGGAGGAGAACTATTTGGAGACCACTGTGTAGTGGTTTTCAAACTGTAGCCCTCCAAATGTTGCAAAACTTCAACTCCAAGCATGCCCAGGCATTCTGGGAGTTGTAGTTCAGCAACATCTGAAAGGCCAGATGTTGCCAAACTACAACTCCCAGCATGCCTGGACTGTCTGGACATGCTGCACAGTGGTCTCCAAACTGTGGCCCTCCAGATGTTGCAAAACTACAACTCCCAGCATGCCTAGACAGCCAAAGGCTGTCTGGGCATTCTGGGAGTTGTAGCTGTTAATCTCCAAAAGGCATCAGTGAAGATCACTTACTCACTTCTGCCGCTGATGGTGACAATGCAGACTGCTGAAGGTCCTCCAAGTTCCTGCTGCTGGTCCTCCAGGTATCTGCCAACAGTCCCCCCGCCTCAACGGCCCCCGCAGCCATCGCTCTTCTCCCGCTCTGCCCAGACTTCCAGGGGCAGGCAGAGCGGGAGTCTCTGACAGTTCCGATCATCCCTATTTTCCGGCCGATCGGGTCACCAGAGACCCGATCAGCCCGGAAAAGCTGTGATTCCCCAGTCAGAATTCTGTCCTGGGATGGCTGCTGATAGATATCAGCAGTCATCCCGTTCCGATCACCGCCCCATGCGCGACTGTGAACGGAAACGCCAAGGGCGTACAGGTATGCCCTTGGTCCTTAATGGGTAGCTATCATTTAAAAAAAGTTTTTATATGTTAAAGAGAAAGTTATTTCTAATACCTTTCTAAATATTTGATAATAAATTATTATTTTTTTTTTTTTTATGTTTATTTTAACTTGGGAAAACCCACCACTAGGGGGCTCCCTACATGTCCTGGCTGCAAAATTTCGGACTCATGCTGCTGGCCTGGCATGAGTCCGAAATCTGACTGCATCCGTGACACGTGACCAGCACAGCGCTGCTTCCAAGGCTTACATTGTATTCCCAGCTCAGGAGGCTTCTGCTGGAAATCCCTTTTAGAGCAGGGACTCCTGTCAGGGCTCCTATATAGTGAGCAGCGATGCACTGTACACCGCTGTTTACTGTACAGGCTGCAGAGTTAATAGCATCACTATTGAACTCCTTACACTCCATATTCTGGGTACTTTGCAACAACCCCATGGAATGCAGAACCCGCACATTTATTGAGAGTTTAGTAGCATATTTGCTTAATATTAAAGTCTATTAAAAGTTTCATATATACAAATGTGGTATCAATAAAAAGTACAGATCACGGCACAAAAAATTTGCCCTCATACCGCCGCTTATACGGAAAAATGAAAAAGTTATAGTTCATCAAAATAGGGGGAATTTAAATGCACTAATTTGGCTAAAAAGTTGGGTATTTTATTTAAAGCAGTACAATAATAGAAAAGTATGTAATCATGGGTATCATTTTAATCGTATTGACCCACAGAATAAAGAAAACATGTAATTTTTACCATAAATTGTACAGCGTGAAAACGAAACCCTCCAAAATTTGCAACATTGCGGTTTTCTTTTCCATTTCCCCACACATATAGTATTTTTTAAATGTTGCCATACATTATATGGTAAAATCAGTGATGTCATTACAAAGGACAACTGTTCACGCAAAAAAAAAAGCCATCATACTCGTCTGTGGATGGAAATATAAAAGAGTTAGGACTTTTAGAAGATGAGGAGGAAAAAACTAAAATTCTTAAATAAAATTGTCTGCGTCCTTAAAGGAGAACTCCAGAACATAAAAATTGTCCCCATAGTGCCGGCAGTAAAAAAAATAAAGATGTACATACCTTCCTCCGCTCCCCCGGGGCCTCCAGTAACCGGCTCCGGTTTCCGCCACGATCCACTTCCTGGTTGCCGGTGGTCGGATGAGTCATACTGCGCTTAGCCAATCACCGGCTGCAGTGAAGTCCCGACTCAGCCGACGATAGGCTGAGCGGCAGTGTGACGTTTTCGGCCCCGGCCGCAGGTGCCGATGTAGTGAAGAATTTTGTGTCCTGAAGCGTTTTCACACTGCCGCTCAGCCTATCGCCGGCCGAGTCTGACTTCGCTGGAGCTGGTGATTGGCTGAGTGCAGTAAGACTCTCCGACCACTGGCAACAAGGAAGTGGATAGCGGCAGAGACCGGAGCCGGTTACCGGAGGCCCCGAGGGAGCGGAGGAAGGTATGTAGATCTTTATTTTTTTACTGCCGGCAGTATGGGCCACAATTTTTATATTCCGGAGTTCTCCTTTAAGGCCTAAATGGGCTGTGTCCTTAAAAAACAAAAACAAACAAACAACAAATGTTACAGGGTACATTCACAGGGACAGGTTTACAGTAAATTTCCTGCTTCAAGTTTGGGCTGCGGCAAATTTTTCGCCGCAGCGCAAACTCCTAGCGGTAAATTCACCGTAACACGCCAGTGCGAATGTACCCTAAAAACACTACACTACACTAACACATAATAAAGAGTAAAACACTACATATATTCGTTTATTTAAATCCCTATAGATTCCCTTTTGGGAATCCAAAAAAACCCTGTTTTCCCATATACTACTTAACTTATTAAAATTCCATATGCTTTATTATATACTACACACTATTTAAAAACAAATAGCACTGTTTTCTCTATTTGCAATTTTGATGAGGTCATCAATCAAAATGGCATGTCCAATGTGTGGAGCTTCTCTGGCAGGCGCACCCCATTGGCTAGGATAACATCCTGTAATTAATTAGTGACGCCACAAACAGAGGCTATAAGAATGACCGACATCGCATCCACGCTCAGTTGCCCGCTACCTCTTGATAACGCTACGTCGTAGCGAAACATGTTGAGGGGGGCAGAGTGGAGTTTTTAACAATCATAGCACTGCTGCTCCTTGCAATCTACTGAGTGTGACCTGCAGGCACACGGGGTTGCTTTAAGATAAACACATCATAAATAGCAGAGATATCTGCGCAAGCAAATGACCTTATCAAAATAGCAAATAGAGAAAACAGTGCTATTTGTTTTTAAATAGTGTGTAGTATATAATAAAGCATATGGAATTTTAATAAGTTAAGTAGTATATGGGAAAACAGGGTTTTTTTTGGATTCCCAAAAGGGAATCTATAGGAATTTAAATAAACACTACATATACACCCCCTTACAGTGCAAACTCCTAGCGGGAAACTCACCGTAAATGCCCGCCAGTGTGAATGTACCCTAAAAACACTACACTTACACTAACACATAATAAAGGGTAAAACACTACATATACACCCCTTTACACTGCCCCCCCCCAATAAAAATTTAAAACGTATTGTACGGCAGCGTTTCCAAAACGGAGCCTCCAGCTGTTGCAAAACAACAACTCCCAGCATTTCCGGATATCCACTGACTGTCCAGGCATGCTGGGAGTTTAGCAACAGCTGGAGGCACCCTGTTTGGGAATCACTGGTGTAGAATACCCCTATGTCCACCCCTATGCAATCCCTAATTTAGTCCTCAAATGCGCATGGCGCTCTCTCACTTTGGAGCCCTGTCGTATTTCAAGGAAACAGTTTAGGGCCATATATGGGGTATCGCCGTACTCAGGAGAGATTGCACTACAAATTTTGGGTGTCTTTTTTTCCTTTTACAGCTTGTGTAAAGGAAAAGTTGGGGGCTACACCAGCCTGTTAGTGTAAAAAAATAAAAAAAATTACACTAACATGCTGGTGTTGCCCCATACTTTTTATTTCCACAAGCCGTAAAAGGAAAAAAAAGACCCCCAAAATTTGTAACGCAATTTCTCCTGAGTATGGAAATACCCCAGATGTGGGCGTAAAATGCTCTGCGGACGCACAACAAGGCTCAGGAATGAGAGCGCACCATGTACATTTGAGGCCTAAATTGGTGATTTGCACAGGGGTGGCTGATTTTAGAGCGGTTCTGACAAACGCAAAAAAAAAAAAAAAATACCCACATGTGACCCCATTTTGGAAATTACATCCCTCACCGAACGTGACAAGGGGTATAGTGAGCCTGAACACCCCACAGGTGTTTGACAAATTTTCATTAAAGTTGGATGGGAAAATGAAAAAAATTATATTTTTTCACAAAAATGCTGGTGTTACCCTAAATTTTTCATTTTCACAAGGAAAAATAGGAAAAAGCCCCCCGAAATTTGTAACCCCATCCTGTAACCCCATATTTGTAACCCCTGAGTAAGAACATACCCCATATGTGAATTTAAAGTGCTCTGCGGGTGAACTACAATGCTCAGAAGAGAAGGAGCGCCATTGGGATTTTGTAGAGAAAATTTGACCGGAATTGAAGGCCACATGTGTTTACAAAGCCTCCAAAGTGCCAGAACAATGGACCCCCGACACATGTGACTCCATTTTGGAAACTACACCCCTCACGTAATGTAATAAGGGGTACATTGAGAATTTACGCCCCACAGGTGTCTGACAGATTTTTGGAACAGTGGTCCGTAAAAATGAAAAATTAAAATTTTCATTTGCACAGCCCACTGTTCCAAAGATCTGTGGGGTGTAAATACTCACTGCACCCCTTATTAAATTCTGTGAGGGGTGTAGTTTCCAAAATGGGGTCACATGTGGGGGGATCCACTGTTCTGGCACCATGGGGGGCTTTGTAAACGCACATGGCCCCTGACTACCATTCCAAACGAATTATCTTTCCAAAAGCTCAATGGCGCTCCTCCTCTTCTGAGCATTGTAGTTCGCCAGCAGAACATTTTATGTCCTAACATGGGGTATTTCCATACTCAGAAGAAATGGGGTTACAAATTTTGGGGGTCATGTTCTCCTATTACCCCTTGTAAAAATGTAAAATTTAGGGGAAAACTGCATTTTAGTAAAAAAAAACTATTTTTTTCATTTACACATCCAAGTTTAACGAAAAGTCGTCAAACACCTGTGGGGTGTTAAGGCTCAGCGGACCCCTTGTTACGTTCCTTGAGGGGTGTAGTTTCCAAAATAGTATGCCATGTGGGTATTTTTTGCTGTTCTGGCACCACAGGGGCTTCCTAAATGCGACATGACCCCAAAAAAACATTTCAGCAAAAGTTGCTTTCAAAAAGCCAAATGTGACTCCTTCTCTTCTGAGCATTGTAGTTTGCCCGCAAAGCATTTTTCTTCCTAACATGGGGTATTTCCATACTCAGAAGAGATGGGGTTACAAATTTGGGGGGGCATTTTCTCCCATTACCCTTTGTAAAAATGGTAAATTTGAGGGAAAAACTGCACTTTAGTGTGAATTTTTTTCCATTTACACATCCGATTTTAACGAAAAGTTGTCAAACACCTGTGGGGTGTTAAGGCTAACTGGACCCCTTGTTACGTGCCTTGAGGGGTGTAGTTTCCAAAATAGTATGCCATGTGGTGTTTTCTGCTCTTCTGGCACCATAGGGGCTTTCTAAATGTGACATGCCCCCCAAAAACCATTTCAGAAAAATTCACTCTCCAAAATTCCATTGTCGCTCCTTCCCTTCTGAGCCCTTTACTGCGCCCACCGAACGCTTGACATACACATATGAGGTATTTCCTTACTTGAGAGAAATTGGGTTACAAATTTTGGAGGGCTTTTTCTCCTATTACCACTTGTAAAAATTCAAATACTGGGTCTACAAGAACATGCGAGTGTAAAAAATGAAGATTTTGAATTTTCTCCTTCACTTTGCTGCTATTCCTGTGAAACACCTAAAGGGTTAACATACTTACTGAATGTCATTTTGAATACTTTGAGGGGTGCAGTTTTTATAATGGGGTCATTTGTGGGGTATTTCTAATATGAAGGCCCTTCAAATCCACTTCAAAACTGAACTGATCCCTGAAAAATTCTGATTTTGAAAATTTTGTGAAAAATTGGAAAATTGCTGCTGAACTTTGAAGCCCTCTGGTGTCTTCCAAAAGTAAAAACATGTCAACTTTATGATGCAAACATAAAGTAGACATATCGTATATGTGAATCAATATATAATTTATTTGGAATGTCCATTTCCTTATAAGCAGAGAACTTCAAACTTAAAAAAACTGCAAAATTTTCAATTTTTTCCTAAAATTTTGGATTTTTTCACCAAGAAATGATGCAAGTATCGACAAAATTTTACCACTAACATAAAGTAGAATATGTCAGGAAAAAACTATCTCGGAATCAGAATGAAAGGTAAAAGCATCCCAGAGTTATTAATGCTTGAAGTGACAGTGGTCAGATGTGCAAAAAATGGCCGGGTCCTTAAGGTATATTTGGGCTGGGTCCTTAAGGGGTTAATAAACATATTTGGTATCGCCGCATGCGTAAATGTCCAAACTATCAAAATATAATGTTAATGATCCCGTACGGTGAATGGCGTAAACGTAAAAAATAAAAAAGTCCAAAATGCTGCTTTTCTTGTCACATTTTATTAAAAAAAATTAATAAAAAATTATCTAAAAGTTTAGTTTTAAACTCTGAAGACAATCTCTTTTATTGAGCCTTATTAGGCTGTGTTCACATATTTTGTCGAATGAGCGATACCACAATGAATTACTGCATGCTGCAAATTGTAAATAGTTGCGGTACCGCTAATTAGCCGCAACATGTGAACACAGTCTTGGGGACCTAAAGCACAGTATTGTCCTTTATATTCACAATCCATAGCAGTGTTACCAGGGGGGGGGGGGCGCCTTGCAAAGCTACGTATTTCAGCATGCCCGAACAGCTGGAGGAAACCTGGTCGGGAAAAAACTGACCTATAGCATCACGTCTTACTATCGTGTACAATGCGCAGGCGCAAACGCCACACATAATGGGCGTTGCACTATAGGCTTTAAAAATTGGGCATGCGCAGTTAGTTTTTTTTTTTTTAGTCTGCAGGAGCGCGCAAGTGCTTTCGATCTTAGTTTACAAGTTGGTTTCTGTGTTCCTGCCCAGCACTCAGCAATTCACTCCTCCAACTGCATATAAGCGTTACGTGATTTTCTTTTTATTTAAAAAGCTGGGGTTCACTTTTAGTCACATTTCGGGTACGTTGCCCCTAACAAAGATGTCGGCTGAATACTAAGCGCCTGCGTGCTCGCTCTCTGGACGGAAGGGTGAAATAAGCCGCTGCGCTCTGATTGGTCGGTTCAAGAAATTGGGCATTTTGAACGTTTGGCGGTTTTTGAAGTCAGATCCGGCCGCACGGTAGAGGGGAGAAGAGAGCTGCTGTACCGGGCGCGGAGTTCCACTGAAGGCGGGTGAGCGGACGTGCCCCACAACCCCTCCTAGGTGTGTACTGCCCCCAGTCCTGCCCGTTATACATACCTTCTATTATCTCCGCTGGGCGGGGGGACACAGCCTGTTGTCCTCGGCTATCAGCCATTTCAGTCAGGCAGAAGCGTTTCTCAGTTGCAGCAGTTCTTGTGCACCATGTACAGTAGGAGTTCAGCTCTGGCTGCTGTGTTCCTCATCTCATGCTTTTCCCTGACTATCAGTTTTTTTGGCTGTGATGCCGACATTACTCTTTTAAGCACTGTTTCCCAACTAGTGTTCCTCCAGCTGTTACAAAACTACAACGCCCAGCATGCCCGGACAGCCAAAGGCTGTCCGGGCATGCTGGGCGTTGTAGTTTTGTAACAGCTGGAGGAACACTAGTTGGGAGTGCTATATAAATAAAGGGGTTATTGTTTGTTTGGGGTACGGTCAGTAGGGCACATATACACTATATATATATATATATATATCACACACACACACACACACACACACACACACACACACACACACACACACACAGGGGATCTGTTTCAGGTAGCGATGATTGAACTTACAGTAAATTCGATTCGTCACAAACTTCTCGGCTCGGCAGTTGATGACTTATCCTGCATAAATGAGTTCAGCTTTCAGGTGCTCAGGAAAGAGTCTCCTAGGACTGTATCCACCTTTTCCAGCTCACGGGAGCACCTGAAAGCTGAACTAATTTATGCAGACTAAAGTCATCAACTGTTGAGCCGAGAAGTTTGTGACTAATTGAATTTACTGTAAGTTCGCTCATCTCTAGTTTCAGGCCTACATCATTCAGCCCCTTGTTGTGGCATTAGTGATGATGCACTGTACTGGTTTTGTTGTGTAGCACTATGGGATCTTAGGCCCCTTTCACACTGATGTTGTGCACTGTCAGTTTTTATTTTTTTTTATATTTGTGCCTTAATAGATGTTCTTTTTAATGGGGCACAATGGGAAACGAGTGCCGACATCTCCTTTACTATTATGGGGTCCGTCGGGCACCGTTTATTTTCGCTGGGGAAAAAATGTTGCCTGATGTTTTTTTTTCCTCCCGTTATTCTCCCCGGCTTGCCGTGTCCAAACGGCAGTGTGAATGAAGCCTTATTGTTGCCAGTGCTATAATGTCTCCATAAGCAGATGCTGTAGTGATGTGAAGGGCTTTTCTTGTCAGTGCCCAGTAGAGCTGTATGTGATGCCAACAAATGCAACCAGTCCGCTAGCGGGATTTTGATTGCAGAAGCGTCCAGTTGTTTTCAATAGGTTTCTGGTGCAACGTTCACACTATAGAATTTCCGTGGCGGATGTTCAGTCACCTCTTTAAAATGTCCTAGGGAAAGTGTTTATTGTATGTGGTCTTGTCAAGGATGCCTTAAAGGAGAACTCCAGAACATAAAAATTGTCCCCCATAGTGCCGGCAGTAAAAAAAAATAAAGATGTACGTACATACTAGGGATCGACCGATTATCGGTTTGGCCGATATTATCGGCCAATAATCACGATTTTGGGCATTATTGGTATTGGCAATTACCTTGCCGATAATGCACCGCGACCGCCCGACCCGCCGCACCGCATCGCATCGCACCCCCCACCGCACCGCCCCGGCCCCATTGCCTCCCCCATCTCCGGTTTTATTATTACCTGTTCCCGTGGCCCACTACTTGTGGCTCCTGCTGCGTCCTGCGTTACGCTGTGCGCAATGACGAGTGCGACGTGACGTCGCAGTCAGTGTGCACAGTGACGGCTCAGGAGGATGCCACCGGAGCCAGATGTAGAGTGGACCCCGGGCCCAGGTAATTATAAAACCGGGGATGGGGGAGGCAATGGGGCCGGGGCAGTGGGGGGTGCGAAGGGTGCAGGGGTGGAGGTGATAGGACTCAGGACCCCCGGACAGGCAGGGGGAGAGTAGCAGGTGGCGGTCTATGGCACCGCAAAAGCCACTGCAGCGCATTGATATAAAGCGCCCGCTTTAAATCAATGATCTGCAGCGCTGTCGCGGAGGGATAAATAGCCGATAACTTGTACCAGGAATATCGGTATAAGTTATCGACTATCAGCCCTAACCTCCACCGATTATCGGTATCGGCCCTAAAAAAAAAAACATTATCTGTCAATCCCTAGTACATACCTTCCTCTGCTCCCCCGGGGCCTCCGGTAACCGGCTTCGGTCTCCGCCGTGAACCTCTTCCTGGTGGTCGGAGAGTCTTACTGCGCTCAGCCAATCACCGGCTGCAGTGAAGTCCCGACTCGGCCGGCAATAGGCTGAGCGGCAGTGTGACGTTTTCGGCCCCAGACGCAGGTGCCGGTGTAGTGAAGAATTTTGTGTCCTGAAGCATTTTCACATCGCCGGCTGTCTGACTTCGCTGCGGCTGGTGATTGGCTGAGCGCAGTATGATTCATCCGACCACCGGCAACCAGGAAGTGGATGGCGGCGGAGATCGTAGACTTTTACCGGAGGCCCCGGGGGAGTGGAGGAAGGTATGTAAATCTTTATATTTTTTTTTACTGCTGGCACTATGGGGGACAATTTTTATATTCCGGAGTTCTCCTTTAAGGTGAGGCCTTAAAGGAAACCAATTATCAGATTTTACCCTATATAACGCTTGGTAAAGGGTTATATAGGGTAAAATCTTTATTTTCGCCATTCCCGGGGGACGCTCCTGCCTCCAGGGATGGTGAAGATATGAAGTTATAAACTAGTCTCTGCCGCCGCCGTAAGTAGTCACCTGGGCGGGGAGCTCTTCTCATCTACTCCCGTTCTTCGGCCGGCAGCGACGCCCCCTCCGCATGATTGACGGGCCGCGTCATCGCTCTGCTCCGTCTGTTCAGTGAGCGGAACGATCAATCAAGCGGAGGGGGCGTCGCTGCCGGCCGAAGAACAGGAGTAGATGAGAAGAGCTCCCCGCCCAGGTGACTACTTGCGGCGGTGACTTATAACTTCATATCTTCACCATCCCTGGGGGCAGGAGCATCCCCCGGGAATGGTGAAAATAAAGATTTTACCTTATATAACGCTTTGCCAAGAGTTATATAGGATAAAATCTGATGATTGGTTCCCTTTAAACTGTGAGATACCACCGCTGTGCTATTTTGCGGAGTGTCGACATAAGCAAATTCACACCAGACAATGTTGGTATAAATCCCCTTCTCAGCACTGACTCCCAAGGAGTTCTGCTCTTTATTAGAAAATCACATTAGTTTTTACAATTGACAAAGGGGAAAGTAAAACTCGCATCATCAAATCATCGTTTTATATGCTGATTGGGCATTTGAGCGTGGCGTAGCATAGGTCCCTTATGTTGCATCTTCTCTATCTTGAAATTTTTCCATCCTTCCACAAAGCCCAATGTTTAGACTTCTTGTATCTTCAGGCTCCTTCCCAAGGTTCTCATCTTAATTACAGGCAAAGAGCAGCTGAACTGTTTTGAATTAAGGAAAACAAAGTTCTTCCGCAATATTTTAGCAATGGCATATAGCATTTAGCAAAGGCATATGAATCTAGATATAGCGATCAATATAACAGAATATTATAGACCCAACAGTTTGAGTGTTCACATCCCGACCAATCACTTTAAGCAGGGATAGTAGTAACTTGTGGAGGCTCCCTTCTCTCTCTGCTCTCTCAGTGAGACTGTACTATATACTTGCATTATGAGACTGTCTTGGTCATTTGAAACTGAACCGGGAAGAATATGCTCCCCAGCTTGTTCTAGTGATCAGTTGGGATCTGAACACTCAGACCTTGACCAGTCCTTTTTTTTTTTTCTGACATTGCCTTTTTAACCCCTTAACGACCAAGGACTTATATTTACGTCCTTGGCCGGCTCCCGCGATATAACGCGGGGTCACGCGGAGACCCCGGGTCATATCTGGTCGCTCCCGGCATCTGATGCCGGGACCCGGGGCTAAAAGCACGCGGCAGCGATCGTGGTGCCGCGCGCTATTAACCCTTTAGACGCGGCTTTCAAATTTGAACGCCGCGTCTAAACCGAAAGTGAAAGCTGCCCGGCTGATCAGGGGCTGATCAGGACTACCACAGTGAAAATGCGGTGTCCCGATCAGCTGGGACACGAACGGAGGTCCTCTTACCTGCCTCCGGCATGTCCCCTCGGCGATTGATTGCTCCAAGCCTGAGATTCAGGCTTGAGCAATCGACCACCGATAACCCTGATCACTGCAAAGCTATGGCTTTGCAGTGAACAGGTTATAAGATCAGTGTGTGCAGTGTTATAGGTCCCTATGGGAGCTATAACACTGTAAGAAAAGTGTGGAAAAAAAAAAAAAGTTAAATGTGATTTAACCCTTTCCTTAATAAAAGTTCAAATCACCCCCCTTTTCCCATAAAAAAATACCATGTAAATAAAATAAATATAAACATATGTTTATATCGCCGCGTGCGTAAATGTCCGAAGTATAAAAATATATCATTAATTAAACCGCACGGTCAATGGCGTACGCGCAAAAAAAATTCCAAAGTCCAAAATAACGTCTTTTTGGTCGCTTTTTATGTCATGAAAAAATGAATAAAAAGCGATCAAAAAGTCCTATCAAAACAAAAATGGTACCGCTAAAAACTTCAGATCACGGCGCAAATACCGCCCCATATGTGGGAAAATAAAAGTTATAGGGGTCAGAAGATGACTATTTTAAACAAATAAATTTTCCTGCATGTAGTTATGATTTTTTTCCAGAAGTACGACAAAATCAAACCTATATAAGTAAGATATCATTTTAATCGTATGGACCTACAGAATAAAGATCAGGTGTCATTTTTACCGAAAAATGTACTGATTGGGAAATGGAAGCCCCCAAAAGTTACAAAATGGCGTTTTTTTTCTTTTCGTTGCACAGTTATATTTTTTTTCCGTTTCGCCGTAGATTTTTGGGTAAAATGACTGATGGCACTGCAAAGTAGAATTGGTGGCGCAAAAAATAAGCCATATGGATTTTTAGGTGCAAAATTTAAAGGGTTAAGATTTTTAAAAGGTGAGGAGGAAAAACGAAAGTTCAAAAACAGAAAAACCCGTGGTCCTTAAGGGGTTAAAGGGGTTGCCCCCTGATACCACTAGCTGCCACTCCGATGGACAGTCCCTGCTGAGCATTTCTTCCTGGTGACATCCTGACTCACAGAAAAGTGGGAATTCGATGGCAGAAACAGCCACGGATTACAAGAACCAAGGTCCGGTGTTCCTCAGGTGACTGGATCGGCAGTGTGCATGCTTGGCTAGTTCTATGTTCAAAAGTGAATGAAGAGGTAGCTCAGCATACAAATTGCTGATCAATCTACCTGGGGAACAAGGGGAAGCTTGTTCTTGTGATCCACAGGGCTACCAGTGGTCTGCCCCATCTAGTCATACCTCCCCTGATCGGATATTGATGGGTTATTTGCTTTAAATCCTTAAAGGAAATCTGTCACCAGTGTCACCTGCACTAACCTGTCGGTACCAACAGTGCAGGTGACACTGATGAAAACGGTACTCTCCTGGTCCCGATCCACGGGGATCTTCAGTAATCTCTGTTAGCTCCGCTCTGGGCACCCGGCTTGGGGCACGGGCAGAGCTTAGTGACGTCACCTCTGCTGTTCTCACAGCGGGACCAAGCAGGGAGCAGCAGCGTTGATGTCACTAAGCTCCACCCATGCCCCTGCTTCTCGCAGCAGCAGTGATGTCAGTAAGCTCTGCTTGTGCCCCAAGCAGGGTTTCCGGAGTGGAGGTAACGGAGGAGATTACCGAAGATGTCTGCCACTGAACAGGACAAGATGAGTACCGTTTTCATCAGTGTCACATGTACTGACAAGTTAGTGCAGGTGACACTGGTGACAGATTTCCTTTAAGAATAATAAATGTAACTTATTTTGCAGGCATTGGGATAAAAAAAAGTTCTCCCCTGAAAACCCCACAGCTCGTATTACAGCATCATCTGGTCTCAGCCAATGACTGTGCCAAATGGTGTAATAACTCACTTCCAGTAAGTGATTACAGGTCCTGCTTAAACAGGGGATTGGAAGGTGTTGGAACAGGAGCTGCAAGGGATTTGGGTTGGTGGGTATCATTTCTCTATTTTCACACCCACCCCAGGAAAGTATAAGAAACTATTATACCTTAGTACACCTTTAGGATAGTGTGTGTGTGTGTGTGTGTGTGTGTGTCTTCCCCCCCCCCCCCTTATTTAAGGCATTAAGCTATCAAACAATGTTAACTATGTGGGGGTGCTGGTTTGAGGCATGACAGTATCTGCACCTGTCCTGTAACCACCAAGATTTCCAGTCACTACTGACGATGACATCTAAAAGGTTAAACTGGCATTAGCTTGAAATCCAATGCCAGACACTGATTGTGGGTGTCAACTAGAGATAGCAGTCGGCAACTGGGTATGGCGCAACCTTAGGTCAGAAGCCTGGGCTGACACTTGACATATATGTATGTCAAATGTCTGGAAGGAGCTAAGTGTTTTTCAGTTTCAGCAGGTTATAGTTACTATTCATATGCAATATTATGCAGTTTTAGTGTTTTTGATTCCGCTTGGTCCTCTAGATCTGTTTGCAGTCATTCAGTAGGACTTTAATTTTTCTTTGTCGTCATGGACACAGTCAGCCAGTGTTTTACATTATGTAGATCCGACCTTGGACCCTTTGTGTCCATCATATGATCATTGATACATTTTTACATTGTTACAAAGTCAAAACTTTGCCCCTATGTGATGGCCACTGGCTGTAACTTTTGCCAGTGATGCCACTTTTTACTGGCAAGATTGCGCATCTGTTACATGTGGCCTACGTTTCAGCACTGTGGGACTATACCCCTAAAGGGGTATTCTATTATATATATTTTTTAAAGTCTTTGAGCCCATGATGCCATGTGATATTTCTGTAATATGGTTCTATTTCCACTGTCCTGTTTTCACTCACTGGACCCACACCCAAAAGTGTTGTAGTGAAAGTATTTTTATTTTACTGTTATTGTGATTGATCGCACCGGGTTTCACTTCTGAGACCCGATGCGATCAGAAGTTATTAAGCAGGGGAGCGGGCAGCATAGTCTGCAACCCTGCGATGTATCGTGTGTTTTAACTTTGGTTTTTAAATCTCCCGTGGGGAGCCCTGAATGGCCGGTTCTGAAGAGCCATTCAGTTCTCTCAGCGGGAGATTTAAAAATGAACATTGTGAGTAGCAGGGGGACATATTTATATTAAGTGCTTTGGGGGATATATATAGATATAGATATAGATCTATCTATATCTATCTATATATCTATATATCTCTATCTATATATCTCTATCTATCTATCTATATATCTCTATCTATCTATCTCTATCTCTATCTATATATCTCTATCTCTATCTCTATCTATATATCTCTATCTCTATATCTCTATCTATATATCTCTATCTATATCTATATCTCTATCTATATATCTCTATCTATATCTATATATCTCTATCTATATCTATATATATATATATATATATCTCTATCTATATATATATATATATATATATATATATATATATATATATATATATATATATATATATTCACTCACTGCAGGGGGGGGGGGGGGGGACACCCAGGCATACAACTTATATATCTAGCCATTATGCCCCCTGCAGTGCATATATACAGTGGGGATCAAAAGTTTGGGCACCCCAGGTAAAACTTTGTATTAATGTGCATAAAGGAGCCAAGAAAAGATGGAAAAATCTCCAAAAGGTATCAAATTACAGATTATACATTCTTAGAATATGTCAACAAAAGTTAGATTTTATTTCAATCATTTACACTTTCAAAGTAACAGAAAACAAAAAAATGGTGTCTGCAAAAGTTTGGGCACACTGCAGAGTTAATATCTTGTACTGCTTGTAAACGCCAGCAAAGAGTCATTCAATTCTTGTTTGAGGTATCTCTGCCCATTCTTCCTTACAAAAGTCTTCCAGTTCTTTGAGATTTCTGGGCTGTCTGTCACGCACTGCTCTTTCAAGGTCTATCCCTAAATTTTAATATGTTGAGGTCAGGAGATTGTGAAGGCCATGGCAAAACCTTCAGTTTATGCCTCCTGATGTAATCCCCCATGGATTCCGAGGTGTGTTTAGGATCATTATCCATTTGTAGAAGCCATCCTCTCTTTAACTTCAGCTTTTTCACAGGTGGCATCAAGTTAGCATGCAAAATTTGCTGAAATGTTATTGAATCCATTTTTCCTTCTACTTGTGAGATGTTCCCTGCAATACAATCCCAAAGCATGATTGATCCACTCCCATGCTTAACAGTTGGACATAGGTTCTTTTCATTAAATTCTGTTCCCATTCTTCTCTAAACGTTCCTTTGCTCATTCTGGCCAAAAAGTTCAATTTTAACCTAATCGGTCCACAGAACTTGTTTCCAAAATGCATCAGGCTTGTCTATATGTTCATTTGCAAAGTTCAAACGCTGATTTTTGTGGTGAGGACGTAGATGTTTTCTTCTGATGACTCTTCCATTAAGACCATATTTGTATAAGAATCTCTTTATAGTGGAATAGTGTACCACAACTCCAGTGTCTGCCAGATCTTTCTGGAGGGATTGTGCAGTCAAACGTGGGTTTTGAATTGTTTTTCTCACAATCCTGCGAGCTGTTCTGTCTGATATTTTTCTTGGTCTTCCAGATCTTGCTTTAACTTCCACTGTTCCTGATGACTGCCATTTCTTAATTACATTCCGAACAGAGGATATTGACATCTGAAAACGTTTTGCTATCTTCTTATAGCCTTCTCCAGCTTTGTGAGAATCAACTATTTTCAGTTTCAGATTTCTAGACAATTGCTTAGAAGAACCCATGGTGCTGATTGTTGGGGCAAGATCAGAGGAGTCTGGGCATTTAAAACCTTTGAGATTGAAATCACCTGGTCTTCCCAGATGATGGAGAACAATCCATGGCGCTGGCAGGTCTCAGCTTTGCAAAGGGGGCAGTGCATGCTATAAATTCTGCAGGGTGCCCAAACTTTTGCAGGCGCCATTTTTTTGTTTTATTTTGTAAGTGTAAATGATGGAAATAAAATCTAACTTTTGTTGACATATTATAAGAATGTCTAATCTGTAATTTGATGCCTTTTGGAGATTTTTCCATCTTTCCTTGGCTTCTTTATGCACATTAATAACATTTTTTACATGGGGTGCCCAAACTTTTGATCCCCACTGTGTGTATGTATATATGTGTGTGTGTGTGTGTGTGTGTGTGTGTGTGTATGTATATATATGTATGTATGTATGTATATATATATATATATATATATATATATATATATATATATATATAAATTTACCCCGCCAGCGCATGTATAATGTGCCGTCGCAGCGCAGCCATCTATATACATATGGCACCACTGCGCTATGAATGAAAAGCATTCTAGCATATAGAAGTGCTGTGGGGGAAGCAGATAACGCTATATGTCTGCACCCCCTAGCGCTTCTATATACATATACCCCTGCAGCGCTATGAATGAAGTTTTATTAGGCTTGTTTCACACTACAAAATTACTCCGCCTAAAGATCCGTAGGAAGTTCCGTCTGAAAATGCTGAAAATGGCAGTTACAAAATCCTATATGGCCGCTAGAAAATCCCATTATAGTCTATGGTTTTTTCCAATAGCTGTTTTAGCCTGTTCTTATTAACGGCCGTTGTTTTGTGATGGAAGATAGTAACTAGAGATGAGCGAACTTACAGTAAATTCGGTTCGTCACGAACTTCTCGGCTCGGCAGTTGATGACTTTTCCTGCATAAATTAGTTCAGCTTTCCAGTGCTCCGGTGGGCTGGAAAAGGTGGATACAGTCCTAGGAGACTCTTTCGTAGGAATGTATCCATCCACCTTTTCCAGCCCACCGGAGCACCTGAAGGCTGAACTAATTTACGCAGGAAAAGTCATCAACTGCCGAGCCGAGAAGTTCGTGAGACGAATCGAATTTACTGTAAGTTCACTCATCTCTAATAGTAACGGATGCATGCACTATTTCTCCCGTTACTATCTTCCGTCACAAAATAATGGCCGTTATTTATAACGGGTTAAAACAGCTATTAGAAAAATCCCATATACTATAGTGGGATTTTCTAACGGCCGTATAGGATTTTGTAACTGCCGTTTTCAGCTGATTTTCAGACGGAACTTCGTACAGATCTTTAAAACTGAGTAATTTTGTAGTGTGAAAGGGGATAGCAGCGCATAGTGCCAGCAGACGTCTGCCGGCACTATGCGCTGCTAATAGAAATACTTTTCATTCATAGCGCTGCAGGGGTATATGTATATAGAAGCAATGGGGGGGGGGGGGGGGGTGCAGACATGGCATTATCTGCACCCGACAGCGTTTCTATATACATATGCCGGCGCTCCGCTATGAATGAAAAGTATTTTTATTGACAGCATCGGGCCGCCGGCTGCTTCTAGAATGCTTTTCATTCATAGTTCAGCAGTGACATATGGCTGCGCTGCGAGGGCACATTATACATGCAGGGGGGGGGCAGTATACATTTATTAATGAGCTGGCGGGGTATACATTTATAAATGTGCCGTGGGGGGGTATACATTTACTAACACGTGTGTGTGTGTGTTTGTGTGGAGGGAGAGAGAGAGAGAGAGAGAGATGGATTGATTGATTAGAACATACGCGCTGCAGGGGTCATATTATAAATGCACTGGGGGGCTAGATATATAGGCTATGTGTCATATCTGGACCCCCCCCCCCCCTGCAGCGCTATATGTCTTGCCCCCAAAGCGCTTTTAATATACATATGGCCCCCTGCTACTCACAATGTTCATTTTTAAATCTCCCCCTGAGAGCCCTGAGTGTCTCCTCAGTACCGGCCATTCAGGGGTCCCTGCGGGAAAAAATTTTTTTAAAACACACCACACATTGCAGGGGAGCGGACCATGCCGCCCGCTCCCCTGCTTAGGGTGCATTCACACCACGTTTTATACATACATATATGTGCTGGATCCGGCGGGGGGAGGGACAAACCGGGCGCACCCGTACCACGGCCGGATTAGCCCGTGACTCCATTTACTTTAATGACCCGACCGGAGTCAAACTGTGACTCCGGTCGGCTCGGTTTTTCTTCCGTACCATCTTCCGTCACAAAATAACGTCCGTTATCAATAACGGACTATGATGGATTAAAACGGATATTAGAAAAATCCCATAGACTATAATGGGATTTTCTAACGGACGTGTACAATTTGGTTACTGCTGGTGATTGCTGATTTTAGGACGGAACTAGCGATGGAACTTGCTAAACGGAGTAATTTGCTAGTTTGAAACAAGCCTAACTTGGTATGTTGTACTCCACGGCTGAAGAAAAGAGAATCCTGGAATACCCTTTTTAATTTGTTGGAAATAAAGATCTTTTCCTGCTTCCTACAGGGGCATAATTCACAAAATAGGAGGGGAGTGGGGAGGATGAAGCGGCTTGGTACTCCCCTCCCTAGCTCCATGCATGATACAGGCTCTATAGACTTTCAATGGAGCCCATCTCCTGCAGCAAGACTGAGGGAGCAGGCTGAGGATTGCAGTGCTTAGATTGCTACCCAGCACTGACCAATCAAATCTCGACATGTCCAGATTTCCTTTTTATTTTAATTTTTTTTTTTTGTTGGAACACTTTAATGAATTTTCATCTATTCCTCTTTCACAGGTTTGTCTGGTTGCGACATGGGAAAAGATGAGGGTATCCCTGTGAGGGTAGCTCTAAGAAGTCGTCCTTTAGTACAGAAAGAGATCAATGATGGCTGTAAGACGTGCCTTACTTTTATCCCTGGGGAACCTCAGGTGGGTCTATTACACAATGTGTGTTCTTCTCGGGTTATGCTGCTACATGCACATGCTGACAGTAATTCTAATACGCAGGTGATCGTTGGTAATGAAAAATCGTTCACATATGACTACGTGTTTGATCCATCTGCTGAGCAGGAGGAGGTGTACACCACAGCTGTAGCTCCTCTTATTCAAGGCCTGTTTAAAGGTAGGTCCACAAGCATATTAACTAAAATAAGGTTAGGATGAGGCGCCTGACGGTCCATGTGAGGGACACTTTCCTTGCTAAAGTCAGGGATAGAGCCTGTGGAGAGTAGAAGACGGCTTTGCTTTTCTTTGAGGAAAGACACAACTGGGGTAGATTTATCAAAACCTGTCCAGAGGAAAAGTCAGTCTGGTACTCCTGGTCTGATACTGCTGTATATCCAATAGTTGACAGCTTGTGAAGATCAGCAACAACTGTATAGAGGATTTTAGTCAATATTTTTCTCTGTATGTGATCACATATACATGGTGTGGTGGGTTGGTAGGCTATGCTGGAACATCTTTTAGTCTCTATATGATAAATTGTAATTGATTTTTTTTAAAGAGTTTGTTGTGAACTTTTTCAGGTTACAATGCAACAGTTCTTGCTTATGGACAGACTGGATCTGGAAAGACCTTCTCAATGGGAGGTGCTTACACCCATGACCAAGAGAACGAACCAACTGTTGGTGTCATCCCAAGAGTTGTCAAGGCATTGTTTAAGGAAATTGAACAAAGGGCAGACTGGGAATTTCTTCTTAAAATATCTTACTTAGAGGTAAAACTTGAAGTTACGTTCACTGGGATACTTTAAGGGTAGGAACACATGTTGCATATATGCTGCAGATATGCAACCAGAAGTGGATCCAGCTGAAAAGGGGAAGTAGAACACTGTCCTTAAGATTTCTCCTTCTGCCTTTAGCACACTTTCTGCTGTAGAAAATCTGCAGAGTATCTGCAATATATGTTCCTAACCTAAAGGGTTATTCCTCTCAAAGTGAGGAATAACCAGGGGTCTTTCCCTGGAGGGGAAAAATGGGAATGGGAATGGTGTTTCTCCTGTGAAAAAAGTGCAGGAACTTAATTCCCACACTTGAGCCCTGGAAATAACCCTCACTAGCTTGTGCAAGCATCTCATGGAGAGTTGGTCTGACCTCTGGGACCTACACCAGTCCTGAGAATGTAGAGGCTGCAGTGCTGCATTACCCATGAGGAATTTTCCCTGAAAATTTGGTGGCACGAACACATGGATCTTAATCGAGCTGACCAGGATATGCTCCAGTGGTTACCCACGAGTGACATTCAGGGCCAATGTATAACACTGATGCTAAAATTGGAAGAAGAAATATCCTCTTTACTAATTACACCTTCTTTGTAATGTCTGTACATAATATTCCCCACCCTGTCAACACTGTAGATGCAGCGGTCTCTCTGACTGCAGCATCTACGGGGTTAACTGTTGGGATCAGAACTTCACTCTGCTCCTGACAGTTGCTGCGGAACCTCGGTGTATAACAGCCAGCTGGTGCTGCGATAGCTGCTCTTGCTGTTTCTCAGCAGGTTTATTCTGTGTGACGGATATCAAATATCAAGAAACTAACATGTCTTTCAAACATAACCTTTATTTGTTCTGATGAAAGAAAAAACAAACTATTAAACTGTAAACGATTGGGTTAAATAGGTATATTGACTACTTTTATTATCGTCTGATTTCGAGGTGCAATCTGTTGTTTTTTTTTATTTTTTTCCTAGCAGTATTTCATGGTAAAATGAATTGTCATTCCAAACTACAAATGGTCATAAATCACTTGTGTGGAATTTTTGGTGAAAAAAATGTTTCTCATAGAAATTGAGGGGGATAAAATAGGGGTTCTCCAGTGGAAAACTTTTTTTTATTTTTTTTTCCTTTTTTTTAAATTAACTGGTGCCAGAAAGCTAAACAGATTTGTAAATTACTTCTATCAACAATCTTAATCCTTTCAGTACTTTTTAGCAGCTGTATGCTACAGAGGAAAATCTTTACTTTTTAAATTTCTTTTGTGTATTGCTCTCTGCTGACACCTGTGTCTGTGTCCGGAACTGTCCAGAGCAGCTTAGGTTTGCTATGGGGATTTTCTCCTGTTCTGGACAGTTCCTAATACGGGCATCAGGTGTCAGCAGAGAGCCCTGTGGACAACACAAAAAAGCTATTCAAAAAATATTTTCCTCTATAGCAAACAGCTGCTAAAAAGTACTGGAAGGATTAAGATTTTTTTAATAGAAGTAATTTACAAATCTGTGTAACTTTCTGGCACCAGTTGATTTAAAAAAAAAAAAAAAAAGTTTTCTCCACCAGAGAACCCCTTTTAAACAAAAATTGACAATTAAGAATAAGTTTTATTGGGGAGGAAATCCTGTGCAGCGTAAAAGTGGAACAGTTGCCCATAACAACCAATCTGGTAGCTTTGGGCAACTACTTCACTTTTCTTTGCGCAGGATTAAAAATTCTTTGCCATGTCTTATATTTCACCTCATAGGGAGACAACCCATGCCTGCCACATTAACTAAAATAAGTGTACCTTTTCATTAAATGGCTTATACTGCACTATATATAAGCAAAAAAAAAAAAAATCCCAGAGTGCTCCTTCACTGGTTAATTGTATAACAATCTAAATAGTTTTTTTTAATTTATTTTAAACATTTTGTTTTAAAGATCTATAATGAGGAGATACTTGACTTGTTATATTCTCCCCGGGAGAAAGTATCCCATATCAGCATTCGTGAAGACCCTAAGGAAGGCATTAAGGTACATGAAGTGATAAAAGCTTTAAGTTTGTCCAGCAATTGTGTTTAATAGTATAGGAAGCTAACTATTCTCGTCTTCAGATTTGTGGCTTAACAGAAAGGGATGTAAAGACTGCCGTGGATACAATAAGTTGCTTGGAGCAGGGGAATAGCTCTCGAACTGTGGCTGCTACAGCTATGAACTCCCAGTCTTCGCGATCGCATGCCATCTTCACAGTCTCAATAGACCAGAAAAAGATTGGAGATAAGTAAGTAAATGACTGACGTGATGCTAGCATTCGCTGGTTGTTGCTTCACTATAGTGTTTGACTTGAAGCATACTTACCCATAGTTTGTGCTCAATAGTAATTTTTCCTAAATTACATTCATTTTAAGTTCTGTGCCTAAATGCCTTAACAGAGGCTCAGTTTTTCCTTCTCTCCAAGGCTCTTAATGCTGCAACAGGAGACTGAAGCTTCCCACTCTATCTTCACAGCACCCATTTCCAGTGTGAGACTGATCACGCTGGGTCTCTCGCTGGAGATGGACCTGTAACTTTCATCTCCTATTGTGAATCACTGAAATTGCACCTCCGATCAAGCGTTAATGTGCAATGTTTAAAATGAATGTCACTTAGAAAACTTACTACTGTGCACAGTGCTGCACGTTTTTTTTTGTTTTTTTGACAAATTACGAGGTATGTTGCGGTCATATTAAAAACTTTTGACTTCTGAAAGGTTTTGATGAATTGGAGTTTTAGACCTTCATGATCCCTAAATATATCCAGGAGAAGCACGTGTGCTTTACTCTGCTGCTCAGTCCAAATAATGCAAGAGAGGGGCTCCATTATAATATTGTAAGTCTGATCCGGCTTTCTATAGCTATCGGTGGGGGTCTCCTCACTGAGAATCTGACCAATCAAAACTTTGACTTGTCAAGTTTTTAGAATTGACCATAACACTTAAATATGGTAATCAATAATTATAGTTTTAACTTTCTACTTGCTTGCTTTCCCTTGCTGTGAGCTCGCAAATGGTATACTAATGCGAAGCATGGGGATATAATTGACAGGTCTACAAATTTTCCTGCACTTGAGAAACATGCAAGGGAGTACAAAGATAAAACCTACATTTCTCTATCTGCTCCATTGGGGGACACAGACTCTGGGTATATGCTGCTGTCTCTAGGAGGTTGACGCTATGGTAACCAAAAAGTCGGCTCCTCCCAGCAGGATATACCCGCCTCCAGGCCACTGAGCAATTCAGTTTTTGCTTAGTGTCTTAAGGTGGTGGACATGGTCTGGTTTTCTCCAGATCAAGTCTCATATTTTTTTATTTTATTAGGATTAGGGAATGTGTTAGTTCTTTATTTCTTCTTTCAGGTGGGGACCCAGGAACGCAATGTTCACTGTTTCCCCATTGCGAGAGGTGGCAGGCATCTTGGATGTACTGTTAACCCCCTCTCGCCAACGGTCAGCGCTTGGGGTTGTACCTCATGGGTCCGAGTCCCCCTACCTCTCTGTTCGCCTTGCTATGAGCTTGGCTGGCTGAAGACCACAGTCTGAAAACTTCTTTAGGTAAGTTCTTCAGCGTGAGGCGAGTATCTTTCTCCCTAGGTCTTGCAACAGCTGGAGACCCTCTGTTTTTTTTCTGCATAGCTGGGGCTGGCCTATTATTCGGGGAACAGTGGGTACAGTACAGGCACAGTGAGGGGCACTTTATTAAGTGTGTGTGTGTGTAATAAGGGGGCACTTTATTAAGTGTGTGTGTAGTGAAGGGGCACTCTTATTGAGTGTGTATGTGTTTTTATAACACATGCGCCGCAGGCTTCTCCATGCGGACGGGTGCAATTTTTACTCTCGTTTTCGGCAGCCACGGCTGCTGACGGCACTTCGCCAGCTCCGTCCCCGGGCGCGCAGAACTCACTGCAGGCGACGCGTGCGCTTAGGGTTCGGAGCGGGTGCCATTACAGAATGAGTCCTGCGGTATCCCCGGCGGACATTAGCTCCGCCCACCTGGCCGCATAAGCGCCTCGGTAGCGCAAAATGGTCACCAATCAGCGCGGTACGTGCGCTGGGGCCGTGCTGGGGCCAATCACAGAGCTCCTTGCCCTGACCCGGCCTCTTCCTTCTTCTGGCCGGCATTTCTTCTCTCTTTCCTCAGCACGGTGCAGAGTTCTCCTCACAGCAGCTGACTCTGCGACACAGATATGGGTGAGACTGTTCAGTTTTTTGTCATGTCAGTGCCCAGAACTGTTCCTCCCTCTAAGCAGATATCAGGAATATTAGTTACCCATTACGCTTGTAAAAACTGTTCTGCAAAAAATGCCAGGTTCTGCTGAACCCACTTGTTCTGCCTGCTCCACTGCTCCCCCAGACCCCCCTGCTATTTCTAACCCAGGTGCCCCCACAGACCTGGTGGGTTCTGCCGCCCCTCCAGCCTGGGTTTCCTCCCTCTCCCAGTCTATATCCGACTTGGCACAGGTCTCCCGTTCTGTGGTGACTGCTTTGGAGAGGTCTACCATTCACCGGCCCTCTAGAAGGTCCCGTTCCCCTTCCCCCTACGCTTCGCATAAGCGTAATAGGGGTGTCTCCTCTGACTCGTCCCACGAGTCTTCTGGTAGACAAGGGCGTTCCTCTTGCAGGTCTCGCCCGACCACTTCTTCTTCAGGTCACACACGTGACTCTCCCAGAGGACGTTCCCGTGGTCGCCGTTCTTCTAAAGGGTCCAACCAGACACCTCCACGGGACAAGAAGGTCCCCTTTTTCAAGGCGCGTCCCTCGTGGAAGTCGGACACCAACCGTCCAGACCGTTTTGCGGCCAAATTGGGCAGCCGCAAACCCACTTCTGCATGAAGGGACGCCCCCACCCGCAGCTTTTTCTCAGGTGGGAGGTCGCCTCTTACTTTTTCGAGACGTTTGAACCACGCACATTCAGGACTCCGTGGTCAGGGACATGGTATCCAACGTATACTGGATAGAATTTGCCTCCCTTCCGAGGGATCGTTTTTTCCAGTCCCATGCTCCCCGGTCTTCCTCGCTTGTGAGGGAATTTGGGGAGGCTCTTCAGTCCCTTCTCGTCCAGGGTGTCATTTTCCCAGTTCCTTCAAGGGAACCCTTTCAGGGTTTTTATTCAAATCTTTTCGTGGTTCCCAAGAAAAACTGTTCTGTGCGGCCAATCCTGGATCTCAAACGTCTCAACCAACGTCTTCTGATCCGCCATTTCCGAATGGAATCTCTCCGTTCGCTGGTGGCATTTATGGATCAAGGAGAGTTTCTTTCCTTGGTGGACATCAAGGATGCCTACCTTCACGTTCCAATTTTTCCCGGACACCAGCGGTACTTCCACTTTGCGGTTCCAGAAGGTCATTATCAATTTGTGGCTCCCCTTCGGTCTGGCCACAGCGCCACGAGTCTTTACAAAGATTCTGGCGCCTGTGGTAGCTCTGTTACGGTCAAGAGGGGTCTCAGTGATACCCTACTTGGACGACCTTCTCATCAAAGCCTCCTCCAGAGCCAAGGCTCTGGAGAATGTGAGCCTCACTCTTTAGACCTTATGTCGCTTCGGGTGGATGGTCAACCGAGACAAGTCGGTTCTCTCCCCCACCCAGTCTCTGGTCTTCTTGGGGCTTCAGTTCGACTCTGCCTCGGCTCGATTTCGCCTTCCGCCAGACAAGCATCTGGCCCTCTTGTCGGGAGTCCGCTCACTCCGGACAACATCCCCGGTCTCCATCCGTACTTGCATGGAAGTCCTGGGTCGGATGGTGGCAGCCATAGAGGCTGTGCCCTTTGCTCAGTTTCATTACCGTCCTCTTCAGCTGGCGATACTTGCACAATGGGACAGGTCCCCTCTCTCGATCGCAAGATTCTTCTTCCGCTCCGGACTTGGCGGTCTCTGCGCTGGTGGCTCCGCTCCCCTCTTCTTCTTCAGGGGCGTTCGTTCCTCCCCCTCCACTGGCAAGTGGTCACAACTGACACCAGCCTGTCGGGCTGGGGGGGGGGGGGGGGGGGAGTGTTTTCAGGAATCAGACTGTTCAGGGCCTCTGCCCCCCAAGTAGCCCTTCTTTCCATAAACGTTCTGGAACTGAGGGTGATTTATCGGTGTCTGAAGCATTGGGATTCCCTGCTTCTGGGTCACCCTGTCCGTGTCCAGTCGGACAATGCCACGGCTGTGGCATACATCAATCGGCAGGGTGGCACTCTCAGCTCAGCGGCCATGTCTGAGGTGTCAAAGATCCTCCTCTGGGCGGAACAAGTAGTTCCAGCCATTTCGGCGATTCACATTCCGGGAGTTCTCAATTGGGAAGCGGATTTCCTCAGTCGGTCCTCAGCCGACCCCGGAGAGTGGTCTCTTCTTCCGGAGGTGTTTGCGCAGGTCTGCGACCTCTGGGGGACCCCGGACGTGGACCTCTTCGCGTCTCGACACAACCGGAAAGTTCCAAAGCTTGTGTCAAAGACAAGGGACCCCCTGGCCCTGGCCGCGGATGCCTTAGTAATCCCGTGGCCGGGCTTTGTCCTGCCCTACCTGTTCCCTCCTCTCCTTCTCCTTCCCAGGGTTCTGAGGAAGCTCAAGGCGGAAGGAGTCCCCGCCATTCTGGTGGCTCCCGACTGGCCTTGACGGGCATGGTACGCTGACGTGGTCTCGCTTCTGGACGACGTTCCGTTCCGCCTTCCTCTTCGTCCAGACCTACTGTCACAGGGTCCCCTTTGCCACCCCAATTTACAGTCGCTGCATTTGATGGCGTGGTGGTTGAGACCGCGGTTCTAAGGGCCCGCGGCTTCTGTTCCCAGGTAATTCACACCATGCTTAGGGCTCGCAAGCCCTCCTCTGCAAAAATTTACCACTGAACCTGGCGGTCTTACTTTCGTTGGTGCAAAGCTCAATCTCTTTCTCCAATTACCTTTTCCGTGCCCAGTCTCCTTTCCTTTTTTTTTTACAGTCGGGGTTGGAACTAGGGCTGGCTCTCAGTTCCCTTAAGGGTCAGGTTTCGGCCCTTTCTATTCTTTTTCAGCGTCCTCTGACTTCCAATTCTCATGTCCGGTCCTTCCTCCAATGAGTGGCACATGCGGCCCCTCCTTACCGGTCCCCTTCTCCCACCTGGGACTTGAACTTGGTTCTAGGCGCTCTCCAGGGTGCACCCTTTGAGCCTCTTAGGGAGGTTCCCCTTCGCCTCCTTTCCTGGAAAGTGGCTTTTCTTATAGCTATTACCTCCATTAGGAGTTTCTGAACTGACAGCTCTCTCCTGCCATTCCCCTTTCCTGATAATTCATCAGGACAAGGTTGTTTTCCGACCAGATCCGTCCTTCTTGCCTAAAGTAGTTTCTGCTTTTCATCTCAACGAGTACATCGTCCTTCCGTCCTTTTGTCCTGCTCCTTCTCATCCCAGGGAGCATCTGTTTCACAATTTAGATGTGGTTCGAGCGGTTCGGACTTATCTTTCCGTCACCTCTTCCTTTTCGTCGGTGAGATTCTTTTTTTCTCGTCCTTACGGAAAGCAGTCGGAAGGGACAGCCTGCTTCTAAGGCCACCATTTCTCGGTGGATCCGATGTGCCATTTCGGAAGCTTACCGCTGCAAGGGGAGGACCCCACCTTTCAGGGTTCTGGCTTATTCCACCTGCTCTGTGGTAGCATCCTGGGCTTTCCGAAATAAGGCCTCGGCCTCGCAGATTTGTAAAGCGGCCACTTGGTCGTCTTTACACACTTTTTCAAAATTATATCGGGTTCATACCTTTGCATCGGCTGATGCTTGTCTCGGCCGTAAGGTGTTGCAGGTAGTGGTGGTACAGCCGGCCGCCTGACCTTTTTTTCTTATCTGCCCACCCAAGGGACGGCTTTGGTACGTCCCAGAGTCTGTGTCCTCCAATGGAGCCGATAGAGAAAAGGAGATTTTTTAGACTTACCGTAAAATCTTTCTCGAAGGATCCATTGTGGGACACAGCTCCCGCCCATTTTTCCTGGGGATCCTTTACGTTTTCTGTCCAAGAGTGTTCAGTTACATTTTCTTCGGGTTCTAGGACAGTTCATGTTTTTTTTTTTTCTTTGACATGTCGGTCTCCTCCTATTGCTCTGAGATGAAACTGAATTGCTCAGTGGCCTGGAGGTGGGTATATCCTGCTGGGAGGAGCCGACTTTCTGGTTACCATAGTGTCAACCTCCTAGAGACAGCAGTATATACCCAGAGTCTGTGTCCCCCCCAATGAATCCAAAATAAGGAGATTTTGTAGACTTACTGTAAAATCTCTCTCTCGAAGGATTCGGCATGTTTTAGAACTGTTGTTGTTTGAGTTTTATTCACAATAAAGGATTTCTTACAAACTCCCTGTTTTGTATTTCTAAATGGGTTAGTTGTTACCTCTGAACAATATTTGTTACATTTTAAATTTTGTAGAAACAGCAGTTTTCGCTCCAAACTACATCTTGTCGATCTTGCTGGGTCAGAAAGGCAGAAGAAGACCAAAGCTGAAGGTGATCGTCTGAGGGAAGGTAAATGTATTCTGAAAATTAATCATTGCACTCTATCCATGGATAGTAGGGCTAATGTAAAAAATGTTTTTTTTTTTTTGTTTTTTTTTTTTTAATACAGTGCGGTAATAAAGGGGGCTACATGCTTATGGGCTGTGATATATTTTTATTTAGAGGTGTGATCAGTGGACCAGTTCCCACTTAGCTAGAATGCTATTTTCTTATACTTAAAGAGGTATTCCAGGATTTTTTTTTGACTGTGCTACAGGGGCTGTAAAGTTAGTGTAGTTCATAATATAGTGTCTGTACCTGTGTGTGACGGTTTTCTCACAATTCTTCTGTGATTATCGCCCCAATATTTATTTTTATCAGCATACAAATGACTGTTTCAGATTTTCCCCAGGTTGCAATGCGGCCAAGACCTGACTCACTAGTCAGCTGATGATAGGGAGCCTGTCTGCTTCAATGGGTGGAGGGCTTGCTTTGTGGGAGAGAGATCAATCTGCAACTAATGCAACAGCTGTAGGCACACTGATTGAAAACCACACTGATTTGAATGCATGCAGCTCATTTATGTTTCAATGGGTGGGGTGGCTGATGTGTGGGAGGGAGGAAAATGGAATTGTGGGATTTGTAGTAAAAAAAAGTCAAAGAGGAAATAGCAGTTCACAAACAGCTAGCCACAGTGTTATGGTAATCTCACAACATAGCCATTTAGCCCCAAGACAAGCGCAGATCCTTCCTAAGCATGTCCATTACTGCCTTCCAGGTAGGTACTAAAATCGCCTTATGGTGGATAACCCCTTTAAGCTGGGGCATGTTCCATTCTGTCATTAAATGAGTACACCTGTGCCAATATTTGAGTTTCGATTTTACAATTTATTGAGTGTTGTTTATTCAAGACACTTTATCTTGATTTGATTTAAATTTTGTTTGCTCTATAAAAAGTGGTGCCTTATATTTTTGACTTTTTTTTGGGGTATGTGTTCTGGCAAATAGATAAATATGTATACAATGCATCACCTCTTTACAATAAGTAAGAATCCAAAAAAATAACTTGGTCTTTTTAACTCATAGGTATTAGCATTAACCGTGGCTTGTTGTGTTTGGGCAATGTTATTAGCGCTTTGGGAGATGAATCGAAGAAAGGAGGCTTTGTGCCATACAGGGATTCTAAGTTAACCCGACTTCTACAAGGTAAATTTCTGTAGTTTTGCTTATAACATGTTCCTCGTAGTTTTATACATGGAAAAACCATACAGTGGCAAGTATAGTCTATACCAGTGGTCTCCAAACTGTGGACCTCCCAGATGTTGCAAAACAACTCCCAGCATGCCCGGACAGCCAACGGTTGGAGACCACTGGTATAGACTATAGCTTTTTCAAATATTTAGTTTATATAAATGTGTATGTTGTGACAATATGCTTGTAATATGCTGTGCTGTGGTCAGTCTGTTTTTGAGTTCTTTAGCAGTGTACATAGTACTGTATACTGCAGTATTTTCACCTTGGGGCATCCCTCTGAACAAAATTTTACTGCAGGGGGCCCTCTACCACATCATTTTCTACCAAAAAAAAAAAAGCATAACACCTATATATTTGTAAGCTAATACAAGCAGCGTGATGTTGGGCTGCGAATGATGACCAAATGTACAGTCATGGCTGTAAATGTTGACACCCCTGAAATTTTTCTAGAAAATGAAGTATTTCTCAGTAACACATATTTTGCTATACATGTTTATTCCCTTTGTGTGTATTGGAGCTAAACCAAAAAAGGAGGGGAAAAAAGCGAATTGGACATAATGTCACATCAAACTCCAAAAAATGAGCTGGACAAAATTATTTGCACCCTTAACTTAATATTTGGTTGCACACCCTTTGGAAAAAATAACTGAAATCATTTGCTTCCTATAACCATCAATAAGCTTCTTACACCTCTCAGCCGGAATGTTGGCTTTGCAAACTGCTCCAGGTCTCTTATTGGAAGGGTGCCTTTTCCCAAAAGCAATTTTAAGATCACTCAACAGGTGTTCAATGGGATTTAGATCTGGACTCATTTCTGCCACTTCAGAACTCACCAGCGCTTGGTTGCCATCCATTTCTAGGTGCTTGTTGACTTATGTTTAGTCTCATTGTCCTGCTGGAAGACCCAAGATCTCGAATGCAAATCCAGCTTTCTGACACTGGGCTGTACAGTGCGACCCAAAATCCATTGGTAATCCTCAGATTTCATGATGTCTTGCACACATTCAAGGCACCCAGTGCTAGAGGCAGCAAAACAACCCCAAAACATAATTGAACCTTCACCATATTTCAGTTTGTACTGTGTTCTTTTCTTTGTAGGCCTCATTCCGTTTTCGGTAAACAGTGGAATAATGTGGTTTACCAAAAAACTCTATCTTGGTCTCATCTGTCCAAAAGATGTTTTCCTAGAAGGATTTTGGCTCTCAAGTTCATTTTAGCAAAATGTAGTCTTGCTTTTTATGTCTGTGTCAACAGTGGGATCCTCCTGGGTCTCCTTCCATAGTGTTTCATTTCATTTAAATGTCGATGGATAGTTCACACTGACACTGATGCTCCCTGAGCCTGCAGGACAGCTTGAATATCTTTGGAACTTGTTTGGGGCTGCTTATCCACCATCCGGGCTCTCCTGCGTTGACACCTTTCATCAATTTTTCTCTTCCGTCCATGCCCAGGGAGATTAGTTACAATGCCATGGGTTGCAAACTTCTTGATAATGTTGGGCACTGTGGACAAAGGCAAATCGAGATCTCTGGAGATGGACTTGTAACCTTGAGAGAGTAGTGATATTTTTCCAACAATTTTAGTTCTCAGACAGTTCTCCTTTTTCTGTTGTCCATGCTTAGTGTGGCACCCTAAGACACACAATGCAAAGAGAGTGAAATTCTCTCCTTTTTATCTGCTTTTAGGTGGGATTTTTATATTGCCCACACCGGTTACTTGCCCCAGGTGAGTTTAAAGGAGCATCACATGCTTGAAACCATCTTATTTATCCACAATTTTGAAAGGGTGCCAATAATTTTGTCCAGCCCATTTTTGGAGTTTGGTGTGACATTATGTCCACTTTGCTTATTTTTTATTTTTATTTTTTTCCTCTCCCTTTTTTGGTTTAGTTCCAATACGGGTCGTTGAAGCAGTGCCCATGGGTTGGGGGGGGGGGTGGAAGAGAGGAATACCGTGGAACCGCCATAATTTACAAAAATACTGTGATACACTATGCAATTCTGAATCAACTCCACTTGCAGCAGCATCCCAGAAACCACTATGCATGCACCACTTACAAACTACTCCCAGAAGAAGCGCATGCACTGTGGTTGCATTTGCTGGCTGTGTAGGAGATCTCGTATTATATATTGGCTGCGTGATTTCTTTTTTTTCTCTTTTTCTCTCCTTTTAGCTTTTTGGCGCATAATTCGGGAACGGGGCTATGGTTCAAAAAAGGCTTCAGTGTCACCTGCACTATAAAATTTTACCAACAGACTAGTGCAGATGATTCTGGTGACACTTGCTTTTAACCCCTTAAGGACAATGGACGTACTCCTACGCCCCCATTTCCGAGTCCTTAAGGACCGAGGACGTAGGAGTACGTCCTGTCCATTCCCGGCCCCCCGCCGCTAGCCGGAGGGGAGCCGGTGCCCGATGCCTGCTGAAATTGTTCAGCAGGCATCGCGGCATATCGCCCAGGGTGGTCATTATGTCCCCCCATGTCGGCGATTGCCGCAGATTGCTGGACAATTCAGTCCAGCGATCTGCGGCGATTCCGGGTCAATCGGGTCTCCAGTGACCCGGAATTACTGGCTGATCGGGGCCGTCAGAGACGGCCCCGAACAGCCAGAGCCAGCAGGGGTGAGGTGGCACTGGTGCCACCTCACAATCGCCCTGATTCGTCGGCCGGATTCCCGGCCGACCAATCAGGGCGCCTGCTGCGGGTGTCGCTCCCGCACCCGCTCCGCCCCTCTTCCGGAGGACGTGAGCGGGTGCGGGACGTGCACCCCGTGTGCTGGGGACCCCGATCCCCGGCTTAATGTTGGGATCGGGGCCCCAGGAGCGACAGCGGCGGGACTGACCTGCGCGGCATGGATCAGCAGCAGCAGGAGGTGAGTGACAACCTCCTACTGTTGCTTAGCAACAGCTACCAGCAT